>NC_056739.1:1057627314-1057794814 GCF_019279795.1 Protopterus annectens
CAAGGAGTTACAGGATTTATTGCATGCTATTGAACAAGTGGGTAAACATACCCTGCATTGTGGTTTTGATTCTTTGGAAGCTTCTTGTAGGGCTGCGACAACTGGTGAAGTTATTAGAAGACATGCTTGGTTAAAGGAACTAAGCTTGCCAGATCAGGTTAAAGCCAAACTTTTGGATGCCCCTTTGCAGCACGATGTTTTGTTTGGGGCCAAAGCTGAAGAGGTATTAAAGAAAATGGAAGACAAAGCCAAATCTATGCAGACGGTTAAGGATTTTCTACAGGTGCAACCTCCTAGATTTAGCAGGCACTGGCCAGCTAAACCTTGGTCCTTTCCATGCTCGGACAGGCCTCAGAGAAGCAGATTCAGGCATTCCAGAGGTAGGGGACAGGCACAAACCCTTTTTAGGAATAGGCAGTGGCCTGCCCCCTCTCCCAAAGGTGGTGAAGATAAGTCTCAACCCTACTGGAAACAGTCTTTATGACTCTCTCTTTCTGGTTCAGGGGCTCCTCTCCTGGAAGATCCTTTGGGAGGAAAGATTTCTCCTTTTTAGCAAAATTGGGGCTGCATAACCCGGGACAAATGGGTTCTGGACATAGTCTCAAGAGGTTACAGATATCATTTCCACACCTTGCCAAGACCGAACGGTTGGCCAGATCTGCTGAATCATCAATGGGCAGAGGCACAACTGCAGGTTCAGTCCCTCTTAGCTATGAGGGCCATAGAATTGGTACAAAATTTAGAAATAGGGCAAGGTTTTTATTCAAGACTTTTCCTGGTTCCCAGGAAGGAAAATCCGTGGAGACCAATCCTGAACCTTTCTGTACTAAACACCTTCCTAGATGTACCAAAATTTAAGATGCTCACTCTGCAGCAGCTGCTACCTATGTTGGGCAAGAACGCTTGGATGGTGACTCTGGACTTAAAGGAAGCTTACCTGCATATTCCTATAAGGCGAGAGTGCAGAAGGTATCTGAGATTCAAAGCGGGCTCGAAGCATTACCAGTTCTCTGTGCTGACCTTTGGCTTATCTACTGCACCCAGGGTCTTTACAAAGTGTCTGGCACCAGTAATGGCGTTTTGCAGACAGAAGGGGATTCAAATATACCCTTATCTGGACAATTGTCTTATTCAAGCGGACGACAAAGACACTCTACTTCAGCATCTAGCTTTTGTGCAGCATCTTCTACAGTACCTTGGATTCACAGTGAATCTAAAGAAGTCAAATCTGGTGCTCACACAACAGATTACTTTCCTGGGTGCTCTTCTGAGTACTACAACCCAGATGGCTTCCTTGACACCAGACAAAAAAGCGCAACTGGCTTCTTCTTTCCAACACCTGGCTTCGATGAAACAGCTGACTGCAAGAAAGGTTCTGCAGTCTTTAGGTTACATGGCTTCCTGCATTCTCCTAATACCATATGCAAGACTGCATATGAAGAAACTACAGTGGTACCTCAAGAGTGTGTGGTCTCAGCATTACCACAATTTGGAAACAGTGATCACGATTCTGCCTTGTCTACAGCAAGAGTTTCTTTGGTGGGCCGAAGCCTGTCTCCAGAACAAGGGGAGGCCTTTTTGTCCTCCACCAGCCAACCAAGTTCTGACAACGGATGCTTCAGATTATGCCTGGGGAGCCCACATGCATGGGAGATGTCTTCAGGGTGTTTGGACAAAGGAGCAAATTCTCCTGCACATAAATTTGAAGGAGATGCTCGCTGTACAGAATGCTCTGATAGCCTTCAGGGACTTTCTTCTACCAGGGCAATTGTTGATAAAGACAGACAACACTACAGTCATTACACTAAACAAGCAGGGGGGCTCTCACTCTTACCCCCTGTGCAGGTTAGCCATGGCTCTGTGGTACACTGCACTGACCTGCAGAGTCCACTTACAAGTATAATTCCTGCCAGGAAAAGACAACACTCTGGCAGACACATTGAGCAGGACACTTTTGGATCCACATGAATGGATGTTGGATATTCGGATATTCAGGATGATAGTACAGGCATGGGGATGTCCGGACATAGATCTTTTTGCATCCCCTCAGAATCATCAACTTCCAACATTCTGCACCAGGACCTACCACAAACTAGCATGGCAAGTGGATGCCCTCTCATTCAGCTGGAAACACCTCTCAGTATATGCTTTTCCTCCTTTTCCTCTTCTACCTCGGGTACTTCTGAAGATAAAACAGGACAGACCGCAAATGATTTTACTGGCTCCCAATTGGCCTTGACAATTCTGGTATTCCACTCTGATGAACCTAGTTCAGGAGCCTCCCTGGATTCTGCCTCAAATCCCTCATCTACTGTCTCAACAGGACAGCTGGATCCTGCACAGTCATGTCAAAACTCTGAATCTAGCTGCCTGGCGGATCCAGGGTCTGTAAACACCTCTACTCTTTCCAAACAGGTAATGGATGTAATCCTTGAAGCTAGATGGCTGGCACTAGGAAATCTTATGCAGGTAAATGGAAAAGATTTTGCTCCTGGAATCAAGTCCAAGGTGGTGATTCTACTGTTCCGAACATTCCTCTGATTTTAAAGTATCTGGCAGAGTTGTTACATACGGGCCTATCTTTTTCATCTATCAAGCTTCATGTTTCTGCTATTTCTGCACATTACAATACGGATCCTCCGATTTTTTTCTCATCCATTACTTAAACAATTTCTTAGAGGGGCTAAGAATGTTCGGCCCCCTATAAGAGCACCTGTTCCCACTTGAGATCTTAACTATGGATTTAAATTTTTTGTCTTGCAAAACTGCTTTTCTTTTAGCTATAACCTCTGCTAGAAGAATTTCGGAATTGCAAGCACTCATGGCTGTGGAACCCTTCCTTATTTTTCATCAGGACAGGGTATCTCTATGGACTAATCCCACCTTTATGCCTAAGGTGGTTTCAGTAGTGGCCTTGAATCAGACTATTCATTTGCCTACCTTTTATCCTAATCCTCAAAGTGAGGAAGAAAGTCTTTTGCACTCTTTGGATGTGCACAGGCAGCTTCGTTTTTACCTGGACAGGACCAAGATATTCAGGAAATCTGACCAATTGTTTGTCGCTTATGCTCCTACTGTTCAGGGGAAAGCAATCACTAAGCAAACTATTTCTAAGTGGATTGCCCACTGCATCAAGTTCTGTTACTCTTTTCATGGCAATCCAATTCCTGTTAATATTAGGACTCATTCTACCCAGGCTACTGCTACTTCAGCAGCCTTTCTTTGTGGGGTTCCTACCAAGGATATTTTAGAGTCTGCTACTTGGAGTTCTGTGCATACTTTTTCTAAGCATTACAACCTCCCTCTCTATTCTAAATCTAGGGCCGGTTTTGCTTCTGCGGTTTTGCAAAGTTTTGTGGCCGCTCCTTCTGTTTCTCCTCCAGCCACCCTTTCTTAGCTTTGGGACTCAACCCTACAGTCATGACTGCAACAGTGAACCATGATGGACATAGTACAGTTGTGTACTCTTACCATAAATGTAGATGTTCGAGTGTGTTCACTGTTGCAGTCTAAGTTACCCTCCCTCCTACCCCCTCTTTTGTTTTTTCTTTGAGTATGGTCTGTTATGAGGTATTTTGGCTGCTAAGGTTTTGGGCACCTGACATCTGGGGCAAGAAAAACTGGGGTAATGGCGTCGGCTGAGGTCTTTATACTTCCTGGCGCATTGATGTCAGGATAAAAGCGACCTCAGCTGACGCCCAGTCCAGACTTTGGGACTCTGGCCGATCGAGGGCTGCTGCTGGCAGGAAAAACAAGGGATAATTGGCTAGGCTTAAAAATGGCTCACAAGGGAAGTTAGCTTAGTACTAACCTATGAACCTATGAACCTAAGAACCCTACAGTCATGACTGCAACAGTGAACACACTCGAACATCTACATTTATGGTAAGAGTACACAACTGTACTTTCTTGTGATCCATTAATTTTGTTATGGTGTACTGTGGTTTGAATGCAGTGATACATCGATACAGTATACTTGTTGTGGTATATTGCTGTCTGGGTTCCTACCATGCATTAAATAAGTTATAAAAACAGTGGGTGCGACATTGTAAGGAGCCTGTTTGTTGGAAGGCGTATTTACCTTTTTCCCTGATTTGTCATTTTTTTTTTGTAGCAGTGAACTGTAACTGCTTTAGAACAGTTTTGTACACACACACACACACACACACACACACACACACACACACACACACACACACACACACACACACACACACACACACACGTGTGCACACACATACCATTATAGTTTAAAAGACAATGCTATTACCTCTAGAAATCAGTAGCAGTACTACAATTGCCATTTTGTACCTCCTGTGCCATAGAATGTTGCTGTCACAGTAATAAAACAGAACCATGTCGCACATCTGTCTAGGCACTATATCAAATTAGTTCTACATAAACATGGTTAACAAAATGCTTTCTTTGGTCACTGAATTACAAGAGTGTCCTTAAGGGCATGTGATACAGAAAATTTGTATGCAACAGTGCACAACCCTGCTGACAGACACCATGTAAGATAGCATGACAGAGATAAGGTACAAGTTAAGCAATAACACATCAGGTGTCCCAACATTCCCTGTAACAACAGAAATGTAGGATAAAGAATGCATGGGGTTGAAGACTGCTGTAACTGTGCTGACAGCAAGCATGAGCCAGCCAACAAGTGCGTGAGGAAAGACGATTTACTGCTGTTTTTTATCTCCTCAAGTGCTTCTGTTGTTAGTGATAACACTGTTTCTCCTGCCCCCACTTGTTTACTGTTTCTGCTCTGACAGTCCAAATGTCATGTAAGAGCATGACACCAGTTCAGTAATTAATTATAGTGACAATTGCTCCCTACCTCTCTCAAATTTCATTTTACAGACAATAAAAATCCAGTTTTCATGCACACTACCAGCAGTACGTAACTCTCCTTTCTTAGTGGAGTAAATGATCTACAGTTTGAATAGATACATATATTAACCTTTCAAATGTGCATCATTGTTTTAATGTTTTATTCCTAATTTATTTTGCACAGTTATTCTCTATGTTCTTCCTCCAAATCACTAGTCTCGTATTTCTTTGTGTCTATGTGAATTGAAGTATGAGTTGTAATTTTTTAAACAACAGCTGATAGGTGTCACAAAGTCCGTCAGTTTAGATCAGGGGGTTAAGACTATGAACTGCTAACAAGCTTCCTTCTAGATTTAGTCTACAGTATGCTTGTATCAGTTTTTATTTCAAGGCAAGTCCCTTAACCAGACAGAGCTCCTCGGTTGCCCAAGAAAACAGGCACTTCTGCCCAGAGGACCTAATGGTTAACAAAAATCAATCTCTTTCACCTAAATGATGCTTTTACAAAACAGGCAGTATGAAGTAGGAAAGTATAAAACTTGAAGCAGAAGCATTCATACTTTGCAGTTTGTTTTACAAATTATAATGACATGGAAAAAAAGCTATAATATATGACATTCTGCAGGCTGACACAGATCTTTATGAATGCCAGGATCAAATCTCACAAAATGTGTCTGGATATTCTACACTGAATTTTTTTTTTATCATTAACTTTGTTTAGCTTATTTAGGTGTTAATCTGGTGTATTTTCTTTTATATGTGTTACATATTATTATTGGCATGGAAATTTTCTTACAAGTTATGTCTGTAAATAGGTTCTGCCCAATAGGACTAACCCAGTCAAAAAATACAAATCAAACAAGATGTTGTTGTTTTTCTTTCGGCTTTTCCCGGTTAGGGGTCACCATAGTGGAACTCCGGTCCTCTAATGATTGGCAGTCGATATTTATGGTGCTGAGGTGCCAGCCCGATGCCCAACCTTCAATGAAGGCACGCCCATTCACGCATGTCTTTCAAACGCCACTCGACCACGGGGAGGACATGCAGACTCCACACAGAAGTTGCTCCAGCCGAGAATCGAATGGGAGAACTTCTTGCTGTGAGGTGACAATGCACCACCGCGGCTTCAAAAAATACAAATAGATAATGAGTTAAATTATGCTCCCCCCCCCCCACACACACACACACACACTGTTCACATACTCATGCACCTGCTGATGGCTTACTTTCCCATTGCATCAATTATGTAAAAACAGCTGCACTAGGGTTATCACCTGTCCCACTTTGCGAGGGACAGTCCCTCTTTGGGCAATTGTGTCCTGCAAAAAAATTGCAAAAATGGCAAATGTCCTGAGATATTAGGGCAAAAATATTTCCTATATTTTATGTAATAGTTGCATAAAACAGTTATTCTGTATCTGAAACACATAAATGTTATAAGAAATAGAAGAAGCAACTAAAATCCTACAAGAATAAGCTTTTATTTAAGCAAAGAAGTGCAGTTCTGTCCTTTGTACTGGCCGTGGGTATGTTTCGGCCTGCCAAATCTGACGTTTGTACCAAAAATGTCCCACTTTAGGCATTTGAAAAGCTGGCAACCCTAAGCTGCACAGATAACCAAGTTTATTTTGTTTTACTCACCATCTGTTAACTAGAGTAGAATGCCGATACAGAGTGACCATCGTCAGGTTCAGTCCAAAAGAAAAGTAACTACATTGTAAAAGTAAAAGATACAGAAATATGTACAGCACTATACGTGAAGTTTACAAACAGTATTAATTTAGTTTACATAAATGTAAAACAAAGATAATGTTGGGAGAACATGAAGAGCAGTACTCTAACTATAAACAAAGGTGTTAGCATTTGAAGATTTACAATATTTACATAATGTTTTGCACAAACTCATGAAAGACCTCTGTTTTTCTTTGACTACTGTCTATGGCTTACAACTTCTTAACAAATCTGGACAAATTTTAAAATAATTGGAGTACTAAAGACACAAAAATAGGGACAGTCTTTAAATATTGCTGTTATAAACCTAGAAAAATGCTAGAATGACAGAATTTCTGTTAACATAAATTGTATGAAAGATATAAAGTCTGAAACTCATGCATGTCATTATTTAGTGACTTCAGTCTTCAGTGATTTGCCCAGAAAACCACTAATGTTATGAGGAACAGATCAAAAATATGAGGTGAAAATCTGGGCATTCTGCAAAAATCTGGACAGTTGAGTGGTATGTAATATCATCAGCACAAAGGTGGCACTGGTTACTTTTACATGCCTCTTGACACATTCTTAAGTGCTTAACAAAGTTATAATAACAACCACAAAAAAGTATGTATGCACACACCCTTTCTGAGTTAAAATCAGCACACATGCTATTATAACTAGCCAGTTAAAGCAGAAAAAAAAATGCAAACAATTTTCTTTGTGTGAGAAAAGAAGGTTATTCTCTATACATCCTTATTACCAACAAAGTACAGCTCAGAATTCAACAGGAAAAGTATGCTTACAGGTATAATGAAAATGAAGGACTAGGTTCGTAGGTAAGTAATAGGCTTGCTGCCCTTGTGGGCCATTTTAAGCCTAACCACTTTCCTTTTTTGTGCTCAAATTAACGTATCCCATGTGATTATAGATTGGGTTTACCCATCCCATAGGTGATAATTATATATTACTCCTATAAGAATAACTGGAAACCTACCACAGAAGACTGGAGGAGATCCATGCATGGGATAAAGCATTTAGGAGCTGCCTCTGTCCATTAATAGTAAAGGGGCAGTCATGGGGTAGATTTTCTTTTTTCTATCCACAGATCTACGTTGTGCTTGAATATGGACAGGCATGAACTTTGTTTTATGTGGATGGGGAGCCTGTTACACAGCAGTGAGTATCCTCTGGGAGATATACCTCTCCCTCTCTCCAAATCATTTTGTTGCTGTTGTAGAAGAGGTTTAGATCCCTGGACCTAGTATTTTTGTGTCATTTAACTCATTGATGTGCAGTAACTCCATCAGTAATGGATCAAAGGAAGCCTTGAATACCAGAGACAGGTCACCTCTTGAGTATAGTGACAGAGGTTTGTCGTTCCATGTATGACATGTTGTTTAGATCTTGTATTATGTTAGTAAGGTATCTCTGTGGGCATTCCAGTTGTTGCATGTGTGTGGATAGATAAATATCAAAGGAGGCATTATATTCAATGATTGGCCTAATGAGGGCTGAGTAAAGGGGGTCAATGACATCCCTAGATCTAGACGCAATCCCTTCATTTACAAGCTGTGCAATATAGAAAGGCTTTCTTACAACAAGGGACACATTGGCATATGACACAAGAAATTATAGTTTTTGTAACAATTACTTCAAAACTTACAAGAAAGGTAAATGATAAACTGTCAAGCACAAAAGTAGTAGGTATTGTAAAAAAGTAGTACCATAAACAATGTGACCCATATTTGAAAGGAATGTTCATTGCATTCCAGAATTGCATCTTATGTCCAAACCTGGGAATGTCAACATGGATGTTAAAATATTCAGAAGCCTTCAAAAGGTTTCTCACAAAACAAGCTTCTCATGGGTGTACAGTACTGTTGACGGTGGTATGCAAATACTAGGCTTACAAGCATGGTTTATGTTTTGTTTAAACATTTAAATAGCCTGTAGTGATGTGTGGAAACTAGACTGGACATAAAAGTCAATGATTTACCAATGAATACTTTGGTTTTAATGATAAACTAGCAGCCACCTATGAACACTCATTACCAAGTTCTGTTAACAGCCAGGTAAATAAGTCACTAAAATATACTTCATCAGACTGACAGTTTATCTCTAACTGGCATTAAGTTACAGAACACAGCAAGGACTGAGTTACATGAATTACAGATCAGCAAAAAGTCACTTTTTTGTAATAGAAGGTCCTTAGATAGATACGCCTATGAACTGTAGTGGGGCTTATATTCAAAGGATACATCTCAAAGTAGAGAAACCTCTGGGAATTATCAGGATGTGATTCTAATAAAGAAAGTGTTTTAAACAGCTTATGAATTACATTGTCTGGTGTGAAGTTTTAAGTATATGTTCACTTTGAAAAACTGATGAGAAAATTGTTAAAAGTAAGGATGAGATTGCAAGATTACAGCTGAGATATATATATATATATATATATATATATATATATATATATATATATATATATATCCACATCTATGTATCTATATATATATATATATATATATATATATATATATATATATATATTTGTATGAGTTGACTATATATATATATATATATATATATATATATATATATTTGTATGTGCTGACTATATATATATATATATGTGTGTGTGTGTGTGTGTGTGTGTGTGTGTGTCTTGGGGGTAATCTAATAATAGCTCCCAATTTACAGTCATCTGTGAACTTGTGAGTTAGTCTTGACTTCCAAGAAGTAGATGCCAAATAGGTGTAGACCCAGCATGGAGCCCTGGAGTGTTCCACTGGTGACCAGTCTCTTGGTGGTGGCGGTCTCACTGATCCTGACATTTTGGGTCCTGTCTGTGAGCCAGCTGGAAATAGTTAGTTATTGAGGGATTGATGCTTAACTCAGAGAACTTGTCAGCAATGCCTGAGTGAGGTATTGTATCAAATGCCTTGGCTAGCTCAGGATATGCAGTATGTTTTACCCTTATCCATTCCCTTAGTGACTCTCTCAAAGAAGTCTGTCAGGTTAAGCAAGCATGGCCTTCCCTTAACAAAGGCAAATTGTGAAAGATCCAGTGTCTGTAAGCTGCCAATGTCCTTGTTTATCATTTCCATGATAATTTATTAATTGGCTTTGCATACTAGGCTTGTTAAACTGATGGGTCTCTAGTTCCCTGGGTCGGTTGATGGTTAGCCCTTCTGGAGGGGAATGACAGTTGTGGTCCTCCATTCACTTGGAATGTAGCCTGTTTCAATGTTGTAGACAAAGAGTGCCTCAAATGGTCCTTATAGGTCATGTTTTAGATTGTTCAAGAAGCACCCAGTATGTTTTCAGGACCCAGGCAGGTGGTGTATCCTAATGCAAAGTAGCAATGTTATCATGTTCTTAGACAACCAGTTAATCATTAAAGAAAACAACATGGTTTGTGAGAAATGCAAATACACAACTTCCTTGTAGGAAAAAATCTCACATACAAATTAGATGATCAGAAATACCCATACTTGATCCCTCACAGACACTACTCATCACACACACAGGTTGTCTTATTCTGAGGTGCTTAAAAGAAACCTTCCCAAATCTCAAAGACCTCCAAAGCCACCTAACAGCACCTCAGCTACTTTGCATTAGGATACCCAAATCTACGAAGCTGGCCACAGATACATTTGAAAATTGCATATCCATGTTGTCTGGTCCTGTAATAAGATAGGCTGTTTAGGATTAAGAATTGGATTTTAACAGGGGTCTCCTAGGGTTGTTTCTGGAGTTAAGGGCAAGATGTGATATGGTGCTAGGACATGGTAATGATATTCAAAATGGAAACTAGTCTCTAGGGTTAAGGGCAAGATGTTATATAGTGCTAGGATATGATAACATTATTTCATGTACAAGCTAGCTGCTCTAAGATTGATGATGCACAGTGCTACACTATTCAACAGGTTTCAGAGTTAATCTTAACTTTATATGGAAGTTTTACTGTCTAGGTGTTTGCTACTATACAGTGTTAACTGCTGCTGTTTGTTGGGCAGCTCCATCCAGCCTTGCCTTATTTATAGCACAGAAAAAAAAACTTGAAAACTGATTCTTATACCCTCTAGTTAATAAACAACCACACTTTGAGCTTCCTGGAGTGCTTTCCAGTGCAGAGAGACTGGGCAAACACCTTCTGCCACAAGATGGATGATCCTGGAATTTCTTAATGTAAAAGCACAAGAAAAGCAGCTCTCAACTGCAGATTAAACAGCAAACAACTACCAAATAACTAGATCCCTGACTAATTCACCCTTCTGCAAACTGATTTTGTGGCAAACAGAACTAGAAAAGCCAAACAACAGAGAAATTACTATTTTTGCCATAACAAACAAATGCTTTAAAATGCTCAAAACAGTAGTGATCACTGTGTAAAGCAAATACAAGAGCTGTAAATCAAGAAGATGTTCTTTATCTTAGCTTGGATGGCAATGAATGCATTTGAAACACTTGAAAAGTGTTGCAGAGTTCTCTGCAAGTCAACATAGAGCCTTGTAAAACTTGAAACTTATAGAGCATTTGATTAAAACATTACTACATCATATACAATAATACAGCTGGATGCAGTTGAAAAGCATTGCAGAGTTCTCTGTAAGTTAACACAGACCCTTGCGAACCTGCATGATTAATAGCAGAGAGAATAAGTTTAAAACCACACAGCTTTTGGTAAAATCATTAATACATCTAATACAGAGCAAATGTATTCACACAAAAATAGGATATTAAACTACATAAATTATATAGCACAAACAATTTATATGGAACAAAATTTGGAATAAACTGAGAGATAGAAAACAAGTAAGACAGACAAGTACTAATGCAGGACACGCTTAACAGTGATAAATTAATAAAAGAAAAATCTCAGACTATGGTGAGGGTGAGATTACAGTAGGCTAGATACACGAGGCAATGAAGATAAAGGAAGGTAGAGAGGAAAGAGTTAATAGGGATAGAAGTTAAGCAGAGTGTGAAAAGGTAGCAAATGTATACTAAGAAGGTGAAACAGGAAGGGGAGGGAGAAAGAGTCAGATATGGAGGAAGGATGTTTGGCAGAGAAGGTAGTACAGAAAAACAGAGGACAGGTGAGTAAGTAGATTTCAATGGAGAAATTACAAACAGATTATTCTAGATGATAGCATGAGCACAGTCATGAGGAATTTAGGTGCTGTGTTAGGCCGGGCTTAAAACCCATGAGAATAACTATTTTGTGGGGTAAATGGGATGGAGTTTCAGTGCTTGGCAACACAGGTTGAGTAAACAAGAGTTGCTTGCATTATTGTAAGACCTGCTGGTGGTAAGCAGAAATTTGTTGATTGAACAAGTATCTATATGAGGGGTGTAGTTTTGAAAGGTGTTCTTTAGTAAGGGGCAGCTGTTAGGTTAGTGCATTAGTTTGTGGGCTGTGAATAGTTGGGAGTAGGTTAGGTAATTTGGCAAACTGAGCCAATTTAGGTTCTTTAGCACTAGGCGTGTGTGTTCTGTATGGCAGGTTGGATGCAAACTTGACTACTGTGCTGTGGCATGCATCATGTTTATATTTGAAGGTCGAATATAGATTTCTAAGAATGGGTGATGCATAAAGAAGTGAAGGGAGGAGGTAAAACGATGCTAAAGATTTCCTAGTGGAGTCTGCGAAAAAGGGTTTTGCTGGGTAGAGGAAACCAAGTTTTGTGATTTTTCTTGATAGCTTCTGTAATGCGTTGATCATATTTTAGATTGTCATCTACTGTGACAGCAAACAGTTTTGTATGGGATACTCTTCATATTATGGTATTATTTGCTGAGGTAATGTTGAAAGAGTGTTTATGTTGTCATTAATTTTGGTGTAAAAATCATTAACTTGTTTTTATTTTCTTTTTAACACCTAATAATAGGTAGGAATTTTCTAGCCAGGACTTGATAGAGAAAGATTCTTGGTTCATTTTGTATAGTTGTAGACAATTTATGGTGTTAGGGTTGTCACCTTTTATTGTGGTTAAAACCAGACCAAAGCCACAACCTTCATATCTCCCATAATGCTGTCCATCACCTCTCCCCTCACCATCCACTTCCGCTCATTTTGTGACATCACTGTCACGTGAGATGAGGGGGAATGCCCTCTTTTTTTCCATTTGTGATGCCTTCTTTCTGATGATTTACTATGCTTTTCTGTAACAAAAAAACCCACAATAAATCTGGTGATTTAACAAACTTTGATAGTCAATTTCTTTTTTTGAAACAGAATACCAAAGTTTGCACAATATTTTCTGGACTATCAGACAATCGGTTTGATTTCTGGACAGTCCAGAAAAAATGGATATGTGGCAAAGCTAAGTGGTGTGCAAAAACAATGGCTTCATCTGCATACTAAACAATGGAAGAATGCTCTATGGTTTTGTGATACCAATGGCTTTGTCTGCAAACTAAACAATGGAAGAATGCATGATGGCTTCTGGAGATTGTTGGTAAAGATATTGAACAGAAAGAGGCCCAGAGTCTGACAGGAAGAGAGAGAGATCTGATATCCTTTTTATACTCTGTTCACTGTTTAGTTAGATCTGTAGAACCAGGAAAGGGATATGACTGGGAGAGAACTGCAGAAGCAAGAATGTGAAGTAGTCTTTTAAGGTAAACTGTGTCAAATGCTTTAAACATATCTAGTAAAAGAAATAAGGTTGTCAACATTTTTGTTGGTATTTATAGTGCTGGTAAAACTAAAGATAGATGTGGTTGTGTTGTGATGAGGCCAAAAAGAAGAAATTGTTATTGGTGAGATGGATTAGCAGTGGGGAATGGATGCACTTCCCTGAGATTTCTAAACAGGGGTGACAGAATCATTGTAGGTCGGAAGATGGAGAACTCAATGGATGTTCCTGCTTTATGAAGTTGTGGTATGTGGGATTTTTGTAACAAAAAAAAAAATGCTGGATAGTTTATAACTGATGTACAATGTTTACAAGCAACTACAGTTGTTTCTTTGGCATCTGTAATGTATAATATTTGCGACTAAAGTGGTGTCAATGTTGTTTGTTTTTCATTTATGTGAATGTAAGACTGCCTGTGTCACATGTGATATTTTAATAAGGATGTTTACTGGGAAAAAAAGAAATGCTGGAGCTTACCCATCAGAAAATTTTAAAACATTTATTCAAATCCACACACAAAGCTTTCTGGAATCCATATTTTCTGAGATCTCCACATCTCTCACTTTTGATTATTATTTGTAAGACTTAAAATTTAAAAGTGTGCTGTGGACCTTTTTCCTTAATATGCTTAGATAGTGAATTAGTAGCCACATTTCTTCTTATGTCCAATAAGTGTTCTGTTATTCTTTCTATAAACTTTCTGTTACATTTCCTATTTGATACTATGTATAGACTGAAGCTTTTCTCCTCGGGCCTCCGCTGAAAATGGGCACTGTCTCAGTCGGACCATCCCAGTAAACAAATGTAAATAAAATAATAAAATAAATAAATACATTTTCCTACATACAAACCTGAATATACAATGTACAAGTAGCCAAATAAATTATGTTTTCAGTGTTGCAATTTGCATAGCAAGCAAACTTAAATACTTTCCTCATAAGCAGATGTACAAATTTAGCTGCATTTTAAATATATTTGCAACAAGAACAATTATAGCAGGGGAATGCTCCTTTTTTCTTGCTATGAATTAAATCTTTAAGTTGATTCATATCCCTATAGCAAAGCTTTTGTTTTAAATTTTGGCAGGCGGAGATCTTAGAAATTTTACTGAAATTGCAGAACAGAATTGGATTCTGTGGCTTAATGTGAATAGTCATAGTCTGCCAGGCTTAAATTCTGCTGTTAGTATTAAACCTGTTTTAAAACATAAATAAAGTTATAATCTTATTAACATTTTATATATTATTTTTATATAAATACTTCTGATAAGCATTCTTGAACTAAATTGTATTGCACTTATATTACCTCGTTAATTATATCGGATTCTATTTTGTTGCTATTTAATTGTTACTGTTTTTGATTGGTCTTCCTTGTCATATGACAGGTATAAATGTTGCCGTGTTTTAACATCGTATATGCATTGATAAAGGATAGATTCCTGAAAGCTTTGTGTGCAGATTTGAATAACTGTTTTAGTATTTTTCTGGTGTTGAGCTCCTGCATTTCTTTTTGCTCATTTGAACGCTTTTAATTGTCACTTTGATCTTATCTACAAGTTCTTTCTGACCTTTTTGTTGTCATGTTAGATTTTTTTCCAGATAGTGGAGCAGAGTTTTCTGTAATGGATCAGTCTATTAGTATGGCTACAGGGTACACAAGAGCATCAGCAACTACTTTAAGGTTCTGAGGTGGCACATTATTGGCAGATGGGGCTGTGGTTTTCAGCTTAAGAGGAGTTTCCCAATAGTGGTAGTTGCTAGTTATTTTGGGTGGAATTGACAATGAGGATAGAGGACAAGTTGTTTTTGCATAATGAAAGGACTTTGTGAAATATGTATTTAATTGAGTAGCTATAGTGTCAAAGTTGCTGGCAGTAACTGGTGAATGTGTGGCGATTTGTCCAGGATATAGTATTTTTTTAGTAGATGTCCAGAATACTTTGGGGTTGTGTTGGTGTTGGTCCTGCAGTTTAGTATAGCATGCAGTTTTGTTTGCTATAATTTTTTTTGCTTAGAGAGGTTTCTAAAGTGTCTATAATTCTGCCAGGTGTGTTAAGTTTTGTTTTTAGATCATATTTTCTGAGCCTTATCTCTGTGCAACGATTTGACTGATCTCTTTTGTTAGCTAGGAGTGAGGTTGGATTGGATTCTTTTTGTTCTAATAGGAGCTAGTTTATTTAGTATGTTTAGCAATGTGTTAAAGTGTGACACAGCATCATCTAGGGGTAAGGTTTTTAGAATATTATGGTTGTATTTGCTGAGGTATGTGATGAAAGTGCCCTTGTTAAATTAGGGCAGATTGTGTAACTGGTTATACAGTATGTATTTGTATGCATAATTTATCTGTCTTAGCCAGAAAACAGAGAGATGGTCATTGGTGATGTCATGTAGATAGCCATCTGGGCTAATGTTCTGAAGTGGTAGTAAGGATCCAGCCTAATGCTGACTGCCTCTTGATGCTTTATTAATTGTGCGAATCTGAAAAGATTCAATGAGAGGGAGGAGGAATCAGAGCTGATATGCTGATATGTATGTCAGGGTCACCCCACCCTAAATAGTGATTTCATGGTTAATGTTAATATGAGATCCAGTAAAGGATATTTTCAACTACAGGGATTTATATATATAATATATATATATATATATATATATATATATATATATATATATAAATTTGTATATATATATATAAATATATATATAAATAGATATATAGATATATATATATATATATATACATATATATATATATATATATATAAATAAATATATATATATATATAAATAAATAAATAAATATATATATATATATATATATATATATATATATATAGTTGTGATGCTGTGAAGCATATACTGTTTTGACTGCTGATTTGAAGGACTGAGATATGTATTTATTTATTTCTGCACTGGTGAAATTAGGGTGGGTGTAAGAACATGCAGTGAGTTCCATGGTGTTTTTTATATGATAGCTATACCACCAGCTTTTTTATGTTTTATATCCTTTAAAATAATGCATTATATTACATGTATACAATGTGGGTTTCTTTCTCAAGTGGTTCTATTTGAAACAGGTATTGCGTGTGATAACATACTGGCTGGAAGCTCTTGTATAGTGATAAGAATGATGAGTCTGTAATTTGTATAAGGGGTGTGAGGAAACTCTGACACTGCATTGAGTTTGAGTGTCGTAGGATGTGTCACAGGCAATAGAGGCAGCAGTAGAGAGCATGAGGGTGTGAAGGAGTGCAGATGTAGGGAAAAGAGAAACAATGTATCTTTCATGAAAAAAGATCATTTTAACAGAATAAAGGCTACTAAAAGGATAGGGTAAAGGATTACACCTAGGAAATCCATGTCCTTGGTTAGAAGATTAATTCTGGGCACTGACAGCACAACAAGGAAGTCACTTAATGGAAGGCTTCTTTCAGAATTTAAATTTCAGCCTCATATGTCATGGGGCATAGCCAAAAGACAGGAGACTGTTCACTGCATGGAGCAGAGATCAATTCCTCCTAGGCATCAGTGGGAGTGATAGTTTGTATGTTCTTCCTGCACTAATGTGGGTTTTCTCTGGACATTAATTTCCTTCCATATTCAGAAAACATGTACATTCTGTTGAGTGCGTAGCTTGACAAACTGTCCTTATTTTTGTAATGCAGGTTTTTTCTTAAGAAAAATTGTAAAGGGACATCTGGCTTACTTGCACTAATGAGTGATTACAGGCTTTGTTGGGGGTTTCAAGGCACTCTTAACTTGGCTTTACGGCAGTTGATGAGGATGCCACTGTTGAATGAGAGAATAATCTTACCCAGGGCTGAGCTGAGTTCAGAATCGCTTTTATCCTAATCATAGTCAGTAATGGCATAATCTTTGTGGCCTGTGGTCTCCATCCTGCCACTGTTTCATAAGAGACAATTTTAACATGGAAAGTGACACAGGAATCCCCTTCACTGAGCATGTCCATACATCTAACTTAGTTTTACGTGTTTAGAATATATCACCTTCAGTGACATAAGCTGTTCCCTTACACAAAGGCAGCCTTCTACTCAGTGAACAACAACACCTCTGAGGGAGAAGTTTAGGAGATGTCTGTAACTAACGGATTTTAATATTTTCAAAATATGTATAGCAATCCAATAAACAACTGATCCATTTTAGTATACTGTAACTTTATTAAACAATCAGAATTTATGAAAGATAAACACAATTATGTGAATAACCAACTCTATGACTGAGGCAAACGGAATAAGAATTTTAATAAAAAGGCATCCAGTGGTTCTTAAACAGGAGAGAGGAAGGGATCAAAACAGCTGACCAGACTAATAAACAGAAGAGTGAAGATGTTCTTTGCAGGATACTGTGGACAGCATTGTGGGTGATACTGGAGGCTGTTAATGAATTTTATTCAGAACCCCCCTTGTGTAGGGTGGGGTTGGGGCTTAAGAAAATGACAAGGTACATTGGGACAGGAGGCAAAAGACTGATTTTATTAATAAGAAACTTAGCATACAGACTGGCTACTCCCATGTCTAAAAGAAGGATTATTCCTAATACCCCACAAAGGGCAACCTTCAGGCAGCTGGTAAGAGAACTTATTGAAGAAGGCCAATCTTGAGTCTGATGCCCTCAAATGCTCAGGGATGGACAGGAGTTTAAATATGGCAGTAGGTAACCAGTTGTAAATAGTGATCACTCTCAATCTGGCCC
Source organism: Protopterus annectens (assembly GCF_019279795.1). Lineage (NCBI taxonomy): Eukaryota > Metazoa > Chordata > Ceratodontiformes > Protopteridae > Protopterus > Protopterus annectens. The sequence goes on from NC_056739.1 coordinate 1,057,645,214, forward strand.
AGTGCCACAGAAAAATATTTGAGGACTTCCCATTTGTGATACTGGTGACCTGGATTCAGTAGCTGAGCTCTTTTCTGAATGGAAGAGGAAGGACTCAGTGGCCTTTTCAACTACCCTTCTCTCAGGACAAGGGTGCAGGTTGGTTACTGCATGGTTAGCACTTTCTGCTGGAGACCAGAACTGTAGCCCAGGCAGACAAAAATAGGGGAAGAGGCTCAACTGGAGCAGATAATGCATGCAAAAGAAGCATGGGTGCATGAATTCTTGTGATGTCACTGCAAGTCATGCGTGGGGGTGGAGTGATTAATGCAACACAGCAAATTGTATTCCAACCATAAAGATGGTACCACATAAGTGGGCTCATATTACCTCAGGCTGTGGAGATCAGGGAGGGACACCAGGTCCCAGCTGACGTGGGGTAATAGAGATGGCAAAAAGAAAAATGAACTTTTGAGCCAATCAAAAACAGTCACGTTTACAAATGCACCTGCTATAGCCTTAATATACTACTTTTCTCTATCCATAATGAAATACCTTGTTTACTCGGACCACTATTACATACATCCTTAAGTGATATTCACTGAGTAAATATGACTACATCATGCAACTGGTTCTTTTATCTAATGACTGCCCAAATGCTGTTTTTCAAACCATGTAATTCTCTTTATAAACGAGTGTATACCATGTTATAGAATGCTTGTCTCTGACCTATACCTTGAAAATGTAAAAATGCTACCTAAAGTCACCTGTGTGTTTTTCAGCCTATTACTCATTCTGTGTAAAACTTACTAGTAAATGCTTACATGTATTTGATTGTTGAATCTTTCCATTAATGTAATAATTACATTTTGCACATTGTGTTTCCATTGGAAATAGGTATCATACCCAGTTAGACTTTTCTACTCACAAAAGCAAATAAATAAAAATAAGGGCTGTGGATATCAAGAGGGCAGACTTTAACAGAAATGAGGTACTGCCTCCTAAAACCTATAGCAGACAGGCCTGAAAAATGTGAAAGAACAAACAGTGTCAAATCAAAACTAAAACTGTTAGCACATAACATGCCTTGGAGTGAAACAAATATGCAAATCAAAGAGAAGGGAAGAAAATGCATGGCATCAAAGGCTAGGGAATGCTACACTGAACAGCAGAGGATACTACCAGCTCCAGCAAAAATAAACAGGAAAAGCTGACAAAATAGCAAAAGCCTTACATGGGGAAAAAAGGAGCATTGCATTGTACATAGCAGACAAAACATTTTAAAACTGAACTAGAGCTTAAAGAAAGTTGGGAAAAGGAAAGGCAGTGAATCTAAATGGCATGTATGCGCTGGGCAGAGAAGGATAGTACAACAGTCTGGCTGTTAAAACAATACTTGTAGTCATCAAAACTGAGTCCAGTCTGGGCTGCATTTTTCCACTCTAGCAATCTTCAAAGATTTCTTTTTTTTATCCAATTGGAAATAAATTATGTACTTCCTTCCCTTTCTAGGCGCAAGTGGATATTTAAGCAGTATATTTAACATTAGTAACTTAATTCTTGACAAATGGCTCATGCCAGCTTTAAAGATTATGCAATTGCAAAACCTATGTTTGTTTAATAAAAGGTATTGCATCATGTCTGTTCCAGTGTCTTTGTACTTCTCCAGGAAAGAATTAGGTTCATAGGTAGGTACTAGGCTATTAGCCCTAGGGCCTATATAAGCCTAGCCAAAAAGGTACCCTGGCTTTTGCCACCCAAGAAAATTATTTTCCTGTGCCCCTGTCGAGCAGAGCCACAGAAGTGATCCCTGGGGTGAATTTCCTATTTCCCATCCAATCATCAAGCTTTTTCTTGATGAGTGCTAATGAGGAGCTCTGTTTGACATAGCTAGGTAGTCTGTTCCAGAGTATGGAAAGTCTCTGGGACAGGAATCTATCCCTCCAGCATGTTCTGTTTATTGTGGTGACAAGGTTTAGGTCCCTAGAGTGTGTAGCTCGGAGGGATTGGGATTTCTTTAAGTGGAGCATGTCCACCAGCTCTGGGTTTGACATAGCTTTGTATGTTAGGCAGAGATCACCTCTGAGTAGGCGATATGCGACGGAGTAAAGCTTGTGGCCTTTCCAGTTGTTGTAGATGTCTTATGAGGTACATACCATTCGGGCCATTGTACTCTATAATGGGTCTAATGAGTGATGAGTAGAGGGTAACAATGACCTCTTTTTTCTGGATGAGAAATGTTTTGTGATGAAGTGAGCCACATAGAAGGATTTCCTGACCACTGTGGTGATGTGATTATCAAAGGGGAGATTACTGTCCACCTGTGCCCCAAGGTCTCTTATCACACTTTCGGCATTAAGTAGACTACCACTTATGTGGAAGTTCATGGGTACAGAGTTTTTACCAAAGGGGATGACAATGCACTTTTTGGCAATGAGCTTCAGGCCATGGCTTTGACACCAGGCATCTGTCTCAGTGAGGCCATTTTGTAGTATGTCCACATCGTTAGGAGTTTTGATTATGGCTCCTAGTTTGCAGTCATCTTTAAACTCTGTTAGCCAAACACCTTCTGTGTTAGCCTGTACTTCAGAGAAGTAGATACCAAACAGGAGAGGACCCAGGACTGAACCCTGTGGTACTCCACTTGTCACTGGTCTGAAGTCGGATTTGGAGTCTGCTACTTTCACAGTGTATGCTCTGCCCGTGAGCTAGTTGACAACCCATCTTGTGACATAGGGATTTATACCTAGTTTAGTGAGCTTATCTATAATTCCAGAGTGGGAGATGGTGTCGAACGCCTTTGTGAGATCTAGATAAGCTGTGTGAACCACCTTACCCTCATCTATGGCTTTGGTGACTGCATCAAAGAAATCAATCAGGTTTAGGAGACATGATCTGCCTTTTACAAACCCAAACTGGGTAGTGTCCAGAGTTTGGAGATTACCAATGTCTTTGTTTATGAGTTCCATGATGATGCGTTCCATGGCCTTGCAGACCAGGCTCATCAGGCTAATTGGGCAGTAGTTCCCGGGGTCCGTCATGGCTCCCCCTTTGTGGAGTGGGATAACCGTCGCAGTGTGCCATTCAGTGGGCACAAAGCCTGAGGTGAGGTTATGATTGAACATGGTACTTAGGTAGGGTGCCAGTTCATTCTGTAGTTCGTGTAGAACGCAACCTGGGATATTGTCAGGTCCCATGGATGCTGTGTTCTTGGCTTTGGAGAGTGTGTTTTTTACCTGTGCAGCTATGATTACAGGAACTTTGCATTCTTCCAGTATAGAGATGGGCCCTCTACAGGGTGAGAGGGGAGTAAAGTTAGCACTGAACCTATCTGCCAGGATGTTGGCAAATCAGTTGGTTCTGTATATTTAGTGCCATTGTGCTGTAACTCAGAGCAGATCTGAGTGTTGCCATTGAGATTCTTGACATAGCTATAGAATGCTTTGTGGTTGTTTTTAGAGTCAGTGGCAATTTTGTTTTCGTAACTAGCTTTGGAGGATTTTATGAGGGATCTCAGCATCTTACTGAGGTTGACCAGGGAGTTCCTCCAGTCATGGGATTTTACTCTTTTTTGCAACAGTTTCTTTTTTCTGTTGTAGAGTTTGTTTATGGCAGAGGACCACCAGATTGGCTTCCTTTTTTTGGAGGACAGCATCTTGGTTCTATTAGGGATAGCATGATCCATGCACTTGTGTAAGTGCTTATAAAGTGCATTTGTGTAGGATTCAGCAGTCGTACCTCTATTGTCCATCTGCATGGGTATCATGAAGTTTGCCACTTCTGTCTTAAGAAGTGTGAAGTTGGCTTTGGAGAAGTTTTTTTACGGTGGTTTCCCTAATTGGGGGTGGGGGCGGGATGTGGATGTCTAGGGTGATTAGCTTGTGGTCGGATCTGACCAAAGAGGAATTGACCACTGGTGTAGAACACTGGTTGCCCATGTTGGTAATGACCAGGTCTAGGATATTGCTGTCCCTGGTGGGGATGTGAACAAGTTGATCCAAGGCATTGGAATTTATGAATTCCAGAAAACATTGAGCAAAAGAGTTGGTACATGAGTAGTTTTCCCAGTTAATGGTGGGGTAGTTGAAATCGCCCATTATTAGGGTGTTGGGTTGTACCCTAATACTTGCCAGTGTATCAAGAAATGAGGAGTGGGAATCCTGGGGCATGGTGGGGGGGTCTGTAGCAAGCTACAATTTGGATTGCAGTCTTGCCCAGAGTTAGTTGCACTTGGATAATCTTGGATGCATTATGCTGTGCAACTAGCCTGGAGGTGTGGATATCCTTAATGAATATGGACACGCCTCCACCTTTACTGCTTTGTTTCGGGTTAGGTGGCCAAAAGATGTGGTATGCATTATAGCCTGATAATGCAGGGGTGCTCTCTGGAGCTTTGACCCAGGTCTCTGTCACTGCACAGATGTCGATGTTCTCCATTTTAAGGAGTGCCTCGAGTGAGTGCATTTTGAGGTTTAGACTTATAGCATTGAGTAGCACTACCCTCAGATTTTGCTTGCTTGTACCTGTTACGGTGATGAATTTTTTCATTTGAGCCTTGCCTAAAAAAGGCACTATAGGGGTGGCAAGAGCATTTGCCAGTATCCAGAATCCCAAGGGTGACAGGTGCAGGCCATCTCTGGCAAAGCATTGTGGTCTGTCAATCATGTCTTCCCAGGCAGACAAGTACTGGATCCCCTTAGAATGACACCAGAAGCTTAGCCAATTGTTGAAGTCAATCATTTTGTCCTTGTACTGTGGTATCATTCTGGGTGATGGCAGGATGCTACTCAGAGGTAGGGTCATACCTGCCTGGGCTACACGATCGGAGAGCTCCTCCATGTCTCTTTTCATGTAGTCCAGGGAGGTACATATCAGGTCATTCACACCAACATGGACAATGACAGAGTCATATTTGCACTTGTTGTGGAGTGACCTGAGCGCATGCATTATGTGGCGGATCCTGGCACCTGACAGGCAGCTGACAGTAACTTTCTCCTTGTTTAGCCTGGCGAGTGGAACATCAGTGTGCCTGACTATAGAGTCATCTATGACTAGAGTGTTGGGTACATTGTTATGCCTTATGGGCTGTGGTTTAGTGGCACACTGAGTTTGTGGGCTATGTGTCATTTGGATTGTGTTGGGGGATGGAGGTTGCTTGTGCTTCTGCTTTGGAGGTCCCTGTTACTTGAGCAGGTTTTTACTGAGAGCCTCCATGAATGTAGGTGTGTGTTTTGTGTTTCTATGTGTGTGTTTTGGTGGTGTAGGTTTTGAGGGACTATGTGATGAGTGTGGTGTGGTGCAAGTGTTTACCTTCTCCTCTTGACTGTCTAGTCCAGTCTTGGGTGAAGAGAGCTTTGCTTCCAGTTTGGCTATATAACTGCATCTCTCACAGGTTGTAGTGTTGGATGGTAGGAGGAGAGGGTTGTCTGTGTACATGAGACAATTGCTGCATTGCCCCAAGATGCCCAGATTCATCAGGTAGACAGGAGAAATCACCAGGAGCTGACCCTTAGACATGCCTGGATAGGTGCTTATTTATTAAGTACTAGAAACTGCTTTCCTCTAGACAAGTGAGGAATGTTGAGTGCTGTAGTAATTTGCAGCTTATTTAGTGCTTACAACGAGTTCTGAACAAGTGCTGAGTTCAAAGAAACAGATTTGAGTGCTGAAACTAGAAAACTGGCTAGTTCTAAAAAACAAAATTAAGCTAGAAGGCTTCCCTCCAACACAGAAAGGCTTGGGTGCTCAGAAGCCTACAAACAGTCTAGACCACTTACAGGAAAGACAGGAAACAAGCTTAATTTTTTTTTTAAATAGCTAGAAATTAGTTGGGCACATAACCCAGTGTAGCATAGATTCATACAGAAAGCTATGCCAAAGAAATTAAAGTACTTAAAAATAACTTTATTACAATAAAACTGATACACCTGCAAAAGGATAACACATTCAATAGAAACATCTTTACATACCAGTGCAATCATTACAAACCAGTTAATCACCTAACACTAACCAGCTGAAAGAGATATATTATAAGGGAATGACTTTTGTCAAGAAAAGACAATTCTAATTCAAGTCTTTATTTAAAACTGTAAGGTACATAGTATTACAATTCAAAAATAACACTTATTTTTGAAGGGAAAAGAAATGACATATTTTGTAATTTGATACTTTACAGAGATTTAAATAAAAAAAACAATTAAATGGTTTGCTATAAGAGTGTTTTAATATGAAAATGTTTCTACTGATTCCATGTTATATCCTTTAAAGGTAAACTATTAAAATATCAGGATTTACTATGTTATTATGTTGTAATGAATTTAATTTATTAACTTTTTTAATCTAAAACCATTGCTTGACTAGGTAATCATGGAGAAAAAGGTGGTCCTGCTTAGATTTTAGTGAGGGGAATTGACATGGTATCACATAAAAGCATACTGAACACATTCAAAAGCTTTAGAGTGGGGCCCATAGTAGCAGCAATGACAAAAATACTGCTTGAACAATAGTACAAAGAATATAAATACTAAAGGTAACTTGTGCAGATGAAATAACTGCCAGCATAGAACGACTAAGGAAAAAAAAAAAATATATATATATATATATATATATATATGTGTGTGTATTTATATATATATATATATATATATATATATATATATATATATATATATATACATACATACATAAGAAAATCTGGGGATAGTCATATTCAGTTATCCAATAACATAAAGGTAGCCATAATGGTAAAGAAGTAACATCAAAGACTGTCAGGCTATGGCTGTGATCAAGAAGCAGAAGAAGCGCCATTAGACAATAACATATTGTTCACTCCGTACACAGATAATTGTTTAAGTCTCCATTTAGAATATTCTGTTGAGGTCTGGAGATTATATTCTGTCTAGAATGCATACAGGAGATAGGGGGCAGCTCAGATGAGGGTAACAGTGATATGTGGCCATAAGCCTTATACAGAGAGAGACTGCAACAACGTAACCTGCATGTTCTTGAAGAAAAGAGAAAAAGAAGTGACAGAAAAGAACCTTTCAAGTACCTCTTTGATGAAACCATAAACTCTTTCAAAAAAAGAGATATACAAGAACAAAACAAAACACTAACCACACAAAGTAGATAACCTGGGAGAATCAAGGGTATATTATTTTACAGGAAGAGTTGCAGATGACTGGTATAGGCTTCCTAAATAATTATTAACATAAAAACAGTTACAAAATCTAATAATGTTCAGACAAACAAAATCCAGTTTCAGACAAATAATCAGCTGGTTAAGTGTACTATGCACCTTATCCAAAGGGAAGGCAGGGCCAAGCAGTCCTAATCTGACTTCTGACATCAAACTCTATGTTTCCATATTTCACTGTATCTTTTTTCTTCTGCAGTCAGGGGCTTATAATGAAGGCGCCATTCAGTAACATCACACCTTCTGCTTAACTACCTCTTCAGAGTGGTTAGCATACACTTGTTTAACATTGTCTCTGGGGGTACATATCTTGCTAGCTGTGAATACGGGAACCATTAATACAGAAGCAGAGAAGCACAGTGGTTGCAGTATCTCAACAGGCAGTAAGAAAAGGCTATACAAGGCTCTCAGACCATAGTGTGGTGCATGTCCATGAAAGGATGGTAAACCTGGGAGAAAGGAATAGTTAAGAAACTATATCATCACTTTAGTTTATTGCTGGCCCAGCAATTCCATTCTCAGTGGAGAGTAGATGTACTGCATTGAATATGGCATAGTAAACAATATAGAAATGTTTCTACTATTGTGTCACTTTTCTATTCACAAAATCTACTGAAAGAGAAGAAATAGGAGCCTTGTCCCCTTTCTAGAGAGTCTTCAGCCTGAAAACACGTGATCTCCAATGAAGCTCCGTCCCATTACTTGTCTGTTCCTGTCATACCAAGCAAGTTCTTTGATACCATTCAGACCTATGCTCATCCAGGAGGCAGAATTCCAAAATGCTGAACCTAGTGTCGCTGTTTGTACTGTTGCTTAGCTATCCCTTTCCCCAGACCTGCACAACAACACCTGAAAATAGTCACTTCTTACTCTTTATCTTTTTATTCTCCCAGCCATCTAATTAAAATGTGGCATTAAGGAATGAAGGAGAAATATCATATTTCTACATCGTCAGAAAAAAGGTGGTGGTGTACAAAATTAAAGGTGCCTCAAATTTGCAGGCTATTGAGTTTAGGGGAATGTTTTTCACCAGTATAATATATTATAATAAAGAATAAAATGTTAGGTGACTAAAAGCCTCTGAATAGAGGCTGACCTAGTGAAATGCTGCAGTAGGTGGCAACAGATGAACAGGTGTCTCTCTCTCTGTCCCTGCACTTGTAATAACTGCTTGTGAATGTCTGCTTCCCATTACTGGTCACGCCTTTTAATAGAATGTTAAGAATCTCACCTAGAAATGGACATTTAGTCATGTTGTTTAACTACACTTTGTCCTGTCTCCATCCCTTTCCTATCTGTAGCTGCTCAGGGTCATTGTCGCTGCCCATGCATACCATGAGAGGGGACAAGCACTGCTGTCATCATTGTTACCACAGATGTTCTGCTTGGCCAGCTGCCAGATAAAACACTGATGCCAAACAGTGGTCATCCTTCCTTTTCAAGGACAAGTGCTTCCTGGCTAGAATCTCCCCCTTCCCCCCACAGCACAACAACTCTGGTGGTCAGGAGTTCAGCCTCCAGGCATACCAACACGCTTTGCATCAAGCTGCAGCATATCAAGTAGTTTCTCCTCCAGTAACATAATTAATCAGGTTCCCAGCGAAGCAACATTATGAAGGTGTTCAAAACTTGGAGCAGTTCCAGTTTCTCATGGTTTGCCATGATTATCCTTTATTTATAAGAAGTATTCTCATTCCAAGTAAAAACAAACAAAAACCCCACAAAACTGCGAGAAGATGATGCAGATGGGAGTAAGACTGAGGAACAGCACCTGCTCTGTACACATTTAGGGAACATGATCTTTGTCATACAATGGCAGGTGCTGAGAACAATATTCTTGGCAAACATCAAAGACTGAAGTAATACTGATTTCACAAACTTTATGTACGCTCTGCCTTAGAAATGGGGCCATTCCTGTCATGGCACTAAAAACCTAATAAAAAACAATGTTAACGTGTCAAAAAGCTGAGTAAGATTGTCAGTCTCGCTATATTTTTTATACCAAAATTTTGGGATTTTTGATGGTTACTGGTGCGTGATAAGCAGGAAGGAAGCAGAATTCAAAAATAATTTAGTTAAAAAATTAATTAGTTCATAGATGTTTGCTTGACAATATACTCTTGTTTATGTTTGCATCTTTCGGCTTGTCCTGGTTAGGGGTCGCCACAGCGGAACTATGATCCGCTAATGATTGGTAGTGGATTTTTACATACCGGGTTACCAGCCCTGACGCATAACCTTCAACAAAGGCACGCCCCATTCACGTATGCCTCCACACAGAAGACGCTCTAGCTGAGAATCGAACGGGAGAACGTCTTGCTATGAGGCGACAATGCTACCGCAGCACCACTCTTGTTTATAATGAGCCTACAATTATATGTTTGCTTTTCACTTTTTATTAATACTAAATCATATTACCTGTTTTGCTTTAAATCTTTTCTGAAATGCAGCAGGTTGCTAGATGGTTAACAGACAGGTTCATTTATTTTCTTTGGTGTATCACATAGCAGGTATAATTTATAAGCAGCAATCAGTATTATAGCCTTTACATCATGTACTATGTGGGGTCATGTACTGGTTGTGCTTATGCTGTTAAAAACAGTGTGCCATAATGGAAAAGGGAAAAGGAGAAAGGCATTGCTTCTGCTTTGTCGACTAAACACACACAAAAACACACACAAAAACACACACACACACACACACACACACACACACACACACACACACACACACAGGAACTGCAACATGACTATGTACACTGAAACTGCTAACATGAACTAAAAATGGCATCCTCTGAAAATATGTGATTTTCTGGCAAATCACTGAAGACTGAAATCACTAAATAATGCCATATATCTGAGTTTGCAACTTTGTATCCTTCAGAAAATGTATGCTAACAGAAATCCTGTCACTCTAGTAACTTTTTAAGTTTATAGGAGCGATATTTAAAACATGACCCTATTTTAAGGCCTTTGTCCACTCGTTATTTTAGGCTTTGTCCAGATTTCTTGCACTATGAGGTTGAGAGGTATGTCATACACTATTAGGTAATGAACTGAGAAGAGCAACTACATCATAAATTGAGAAAAGTATTTCTAATCAGAAAATTGGTTAAACAGGAAATTGTTCAACATTTCTGTTACTTTATTTTTCCTTAACTGTAGGATACACTGTGAATTTCTAACAGACTAATATGTGTTTACTTCCCCAGTGTGCGTCACTCAGAAAGTTTCTGTTGTCTGACTAAAAGTCAGTCATTTTATCCCACTATCAGTTGCACTTTTCAATATAGAGGTTGTGTAGTATTAGTAGCTGTAGTCATTACTTGTATTATTATTACACCCTAAATTATGCTGCACATTACAAACTACACTGCACACTGGTAGTTATATTACACATACTACAAACTACATCACACATATTAAGACCTATAAAATGCACTGAGGATATGCCTGCCCCGTAACAGTACAGATGTTTTACTGTTTTCTTCCACTGTATTGCTACTGACAAAAATGTTGTTTTGTTCTTGTTAATACTTCAATCTGCTGTCAGCAGTAAGCAATACAGCGACACGGTTCATGTCATTCCCCCACCCACCCAGCAATATATGCATACTTCTGAGAAATGTTATGTGTAATTCTTTTGTTGCTGGTTTTGAATGGGAAACACTCAGAGTTAAGCAGTCAGACAGCAAATAAGTGTGTGTGTGTGTGTGTGTGTGTGTGTGTGTGTGTGTGTGTGTGTGTGTGTAAGAGAGAGAGAGAGAAAAAAATGTAAGTCCATTAAAAGTATAACAGTAAAAAAATGAAGGGATGACAAATCAGGGAATGTTTTCCTGTACCTTGGGATAGGAGAACTGTATTTTACAAGCAGGATAATGCATTCTAAAGAAGAGAAAATTAATGTTACATGACAGCACTTGCACATTATGTAAATACATATGCCAATGTACACAAGAAATGCATTTTTTTACTTTGTGATTTGCTCTATCATGTCAAGTTTCTGTTTACACTTATTTTCTTATTACTGCCTATATTTGTATTTATCCATTTGTTTCCAGTTCTTGTTTTATCCTCTTCGTGGTTATGGTGATGCCACAGCTTGTCCCAGTAAGCAATGGGCATAAGGTAGGAATGCAGTGCTGGATGGAACTGGTCCATTTCGGAATACAAACAGCTACACATGTACCCGCAGTCCCGTACAACTATAGGCAATACAGAAGAGTGTCACTTCACCCACTAAAGCCACTTTAGTCAAGACTGAAGAACATAATGGAGTGATTTTTTTTTTTAAATGGGGACACAGGCTTCACACCTCCCCACACATAGAAGTCTGTAACTTTGACGTACAACTGTTTAGCTTCCTGTACCTGTTACACTGACTCTCACTGCAGGCCCATTATACTTTCAATGCTTACATAAAATGGCATTATCTTTCAGATCTCTATACATTTTTGCATGACAGCCATACCCCTCTACATCCCTAAAAAGGGGGGGCTATATCACCTTACCCCACTTGGAGAAAAAAATAAATACATTTATTTCCATTAATCCAAGTTGGTGCAATGTCCAATGCAGTATATTTAGAGGTCAAGGGTGTAAGATGCTGGAGGAGGCTTCCTTTGGGAAAAAAAAAACAGATTTCATTTTGTCATTTTTGCTTCTTTACAGTGATGGTCAGATGGGGTGGGGGCCAACGAGTCAAGGAACTGGCTTGTGGGAAGTGGGTCACTGGGAAAGCAGAGTCAATCCTTTTATTATAATTTAAAAATGAGTGAGAAAAGCTAAACAACTTAGCTATGGAAAAACTACAAAGCTTAACTTTAGCTCAAAATAATTGAATGGAATGAGAAACTATTAGAAAGGGGCATCATACTTGTCTGAAAACCAAATTTTCTTGTAATTAATTATTCTAGTCTGACAATAAATCAATTTTTTTTTAAGAAATGTAAGACTTAACCCTAAGATAATAGGTACTAGGGTTATTTTAATTATAGTTATCAGTATAATTTCTATTCTGCATAGCATACTCTGGAGGAGGAGCAGTAAAAAGGTGTTGGCATAAGTTTTCCCATCTCATTCTAGGAATAGACAGCAGTATGTAGCCGCTTCGTGGAATTACCTTTAATGACTTCATGCACAAAAGTTATCTCAAGCAGTAAGTGAAACATACTCACAGAGAATATTGAGTTTTCTGATGCATAATACCTATGAAAGACATAAATTTAAGGTAGAGCTGAAGGCTAGCATATCAACATGCAACATCCCAGACTAACATGCAGATAATTGTGTAACAATATGTGCTGAGGTTCTTAGGATATCCCCAAATCAAGATTCAGATCTCCAGAACCACAACCACATAGCTGAATGCAAATCCATCTTCAAAAGCCTGTACACAAAGTTTGTACTGTAGCTCTGTACAAAGTAGCCACAGTAGAGCATTATGAAGAGACAAGAATATGCAAAACTTGGGTAGTAGGATTCTAAAAATCTAAATTGTTTCAAAATTTAGAAAAATGCGAAATATATAAATACAGACAAAGCTAATAATGTACTTGTCATCAGTGACTCCATATTCTGTAAACAGAAACAGGCCTCACATCTCTATAAGGCACAAATAACTGAAACCTACTTACCAGGTGCAATAATTAGGGACATGGCTACCAATCTAAAGAGCATTAACAAATATTACACATGATCATAGTTCACATGAGGGGTCTAAAGAGTATATATATTTTACACTACTAACTTATACTGGTGCACCATACCTGCAAAAACAAGCCAGCTTCAGAAGGAACTGTCCACAGTTATAAGTATCTCTTACAATCTCTGTAGTAACTACACATACCAGTCATTTAATATCCATTGGTGATTAGGTCTGAAGTACTAACAGGTGACATTCCCTTATGTAGTTAAAACAGTGGGCAACAGTGCTTTCTATGCCGCAAACAACCTATATGTACAAAAGTTATGTACTGCTACAACACCTCAGGCACACAGCTGTGGTTGTATCTTCCTACTTGTTTGGTGATTACAGGGTGTAAATGTTAAATGATTCTCTAAACATCTAAACTCTCTGCTTACACAGCAGAAGTGAGAAGCAATATCCATTGATTTCTATTCACTCAGATGACATTAAACAAACCACAATGTCCAAAATACCCAGACAAAACATTTTTATCATCACCACAGTGAGGCGCACTCCACAATCAGTGCTAACAATTGTAATTCTGAAGTTGCAGCACCCCAGAATTACTAAAATAATGCCCTCTCTTGAGTGAAAAAGCTGTTTTTAGTACAAACCCAAATAAACATCAAACATCATCAAGACAGCATTTGATGAATGCTACTTCACTAATGTGAGCTGTCAAAGATTATCCAACGAAGATGGTTCAGTCAAACAGGATGAAAATTCTGCAATCATGGCTTTTTATGTGACTTCAGCTATAAACATCAATCTGCCTCTGGTCATTTACCTTTGTCTTTGGTCCTAATGGTCTGCATATACCCTGCCACTGGTTATGAGTACAGTAAACAGTAAATATTGTACTAGTCTATCCAGAATGAACACATCAGCAGTATTCATATAACCAGTGCTTAGCATGGCCTGTGCAAGTAATACCACTCTACTAGAGTCTGAATGCAGCACCTAATGCCCCCTATACCTACCCCATTACCTAATAATACACAAAGTTCTGAGTTTATATATGTATATCTCATAAAACTGCTTCAAATTAAATTGGTCACTTCTGCAATAAAATCAATCCAGCATAATGTAACGCACAGGATGACTTTAAGTTGTATGCACCATTAACCGAGAAGTTAGAGCTTATCTGTACAGCAGTCAAAATAAACGTATGTGATAATTATCTAACCAGCCAACCAGACTAAGGAATTGGTAAGCATTTTACTGAGATACCAGATTGCCCCCCCCCCTCCCCTCCAAGCTAGAGGTCAGCTTTTTAAAATTCTTATTTTTCCAGCATAAGATGGAACATTTATTGAACACAGTATATTTGTCTTCAAATGTGTACTTTACTAGAATTAAGCTAATAGACCTTTTGTCAAAACTGTACTTGAGTTGTCATTTAGAATTTCATTTTAACCAGATGTGCAAGCTAGAGTTAAAACTAGTGGTATACAGCACTCATTCTAGGACTTTCTCAACAGCAGTATGTAAATGCTATCTCATCATTATGTTGTGTACAATTAATCACAAACTAATGTCCAACTCGCATAGTTTGTTATCTTTGTAAGCCATCTGGAAATACCAAAACAAATATAAAAGTACACCTAAACATAGCTGTGTGTCTGCAGCAAACATAGTTTTAAACCAATAAATTATTCAGTGGTGAAGGCAGCACAGAAGTAGCAGACTGAGGCTCTGTTTGGCATGCAGTCTGCCCAGTATACTCATTGGTACTCTAATGTCACACTCCTGCTACAGGTTTGGCATGTAGTCTTCCCAGTGTACTCACTGGTACTCTAATGTCATACTCCTGACACAGGTTTGGCATGCAGTCTGCCCAGTGTACTCAGTGGTAGTCTAATGTTATACTCCTGCCACAGGTTTGGTGTGCAGTCTGCCCAGTGTACTCATTGGTACTCTAATGTCATACTCCTGCCACAGGTTTGGCATGCAGTCTGCCCAGTGTTCTCATTAATAATCTAATGTCATACTCCTACCACAGGTTTGGCATGCGGTCTGCCCAGTGTACTCATCGGTACTCTAATGTCATACTCCTGCCACAGGTTTGTCATGCAGTCTACCCAGTGTACTCATTCGTAGTCTAATGTCATACTCCTGCCACAGGTTTGACATGCAGTCTGCCAGTGTACTCATTGATACTGTAATGTCATACTCCTGCCACAGGTTTGGCATGCAGTCTGCCCAGTGTACTCATTGGTAGTCTAATGTCATACTCCTGCCATAGGTTAGTTTACGCTGCTGGTTTAAGTAAACAGTTTGGAACAAAATGACGCTGTCATTTTACAGCAGTGTCAGCTGGGTCCTGCTGCTGTGCTAACCCTTTTACTGGGAAAGTCTGAAACTTAAAATGGGAAAGGGGCATTCCTCATATGCCATAGCTGTCCTCCCTATAAGGGCATTCCCCATTACCTTGAGCAAAGCCATCCGATGAAAGAGGAACAAAAAGTGCAGAGTAAATGTTCTCCAGAATGTAAATTTTCTGTCAGGGTTTCTACAAATTTTGATAGTATTGCTGTACCCCAAATGGTGGGACAGGGAGATAAGGCACACATTTAAATAAATGTGAGCAATGTAATCTAGTATCTGCCACTATCAGCTTTAATCAAAGGAATGATTAAAATGTCTACATTTTTAAACTCATTAATGTATGTTGAAGATTTTCATCTGATGAAATGTTATGTTGTAAAAATTCTAAATATATGTTTTCTTTTAAACATTTGTTTACTAAACAGCTGGGGAAATGCATTAAGTAGCACCTCTTCTTTTCAAGACCAAAGGGGACAGTAGTAAATAATTACAGATGGCGGTAGTCAGGACTGCAGGGTTATCTAAAATGCTACCTTGCTATGAATCTGGGCTCTAGATGACTGTCACTGTTAAAGCGACACATCAACCCCATGTGCAAAAATGGGATAAGGGATTGCAAATGGATGGATATACAAATATAGGCAGAAGAGATATATAAACATTGCATATAAGATAAGGGATGCTACTTAACTTGCTAATGACTGAGAATTTGCCTTAAAATGCTGAATGCAAGTAAACTTCAACAAACCTTTAACTGAAAGAACATTAATAGATAGGGGAAGCACAGAAGGATATAGGCAGCCCTCACAAAGAACAACAAGTAATGAGATGGGTGTAAAAGAATTAATACGTTCAAAGAGGTCTGCGCGATGCAACTGTCTGCAAAAGTTCAAACAAACGTGTTCAGATAATAGTAATACAAGTACCAAAGTTAAGTGTTAAAGATCAGTGAGAACAACAGAGTACAGGACAGAACCTACACACAGCTGGATAGGTGAACAGACAGCAGGACACACGGTATTTGTCTTCCTTCTATAATTATGGACAGTTATGCATAATATGTACAACAATATTATCAATAATATATACACTGTACGCACACAAATACATATGTATAAAGACAGCGAGCGAGAGGAAAAAAATATATATATACACATATACACTATATATATATATATATATATATATATATATATATACATACACACACACGCGGTAATGCAGTTTTATACGTGTATAAATTTACGCTGTTGTATAGGTGAGTATGTGCATGCATGTGTGTATACACATGGCATGGGCACACGCATTGTGTCCACCTTTACCTCTCCTTTACGCAGGTAGTCACTTGAAATTGACACTAGTACAACGTACAATAAATAATCCTTTTAAACTAGATGCAGCAGCTCAATGGTACAGAAGTAACAAGACGCATTACACTGTACAACAACCTAACAGCCAAAGGAAGAACAAGCACACGTTCTACAACTGTACCCCCAGACAGGTTAGCGGATAGCTTCTGCCCTGACAACGTAGATGTATCCCCATTTCAGTAAGAAACCTCACTGGATCTTACCGGCATATTTCAATTGCAGTCGCGCTTGAGAAGGACGCCCAGACAGTCCGCAACCAAAAGTGTCAAGAAAAACAAAAAAGGCGAGAAGCAGGACCATTTCGACCGATCTGCAAACACCAATGTATAGCTACATCCACATTCGGTACTGCTGCTTCGAACCTAGCAAGCAAAGTCAGAGTCCATGCGTATCCTCGCTCCGAACAGAAGACTTAACACTTTGGCCACAAGTGAAGAAGTAAAACTGGGCGGGCCTTGAACCACGGGAGGTAAGTGAGGGAGGGTGCATGTGTGTTTGCGTGTGTCAGATGAGAGGCTCGTCCTGCCCCTCGGGTGCTCCCGGCACATGTCCTTTTGAGAGAGATCCAATTAACTCCTTAGGCTGCAAGGTGGCTGCACCGAAGCGGATGTTTTTTTTTTTTTGTTATTTCTGGTGCACACTGACTGTGGTAAATAAAACACAGAATGTAACTGACAGTGAAGGGTGTCCCACTGTCCAAGCGCAGTAAAAGTAAGCTGCTCCGGGCTTGGGTGGGAACACATGTGTAGAATGTTGGCATGTGGCTGCAAAGTCACAGCCTTTTAACGCCCATTAAAGCATATGGTTCGGCATGGATTCTCTGCTTGGGTGATTGAAATGGGACGCTTTTACATGGCTGACCAACTTCGGCCACTTGCAACCATTAGTTTCTCCTGCCCAGGCCTTCCAGCTCTGGCGACTCGTTCTTGTCAACTGTCCAGATTTTCACAGAATGTCCAAAGTTTTTGCCTTATATTTTGGTCTGTTCCTTATATAGTATGTCGTTTTCTGCCATATCATTAGGATGATCTCAAGACTTGAAGTGACTAAATAATTACATACATTTAAGTTTCAGACTTCAAATCCATCAGAAAATATATCTTGCATAAATCTTGTTATTCTGTCACATTTCTATGTTTAAAAGAGCAACATTTAACATCTGTCCCTTCTTCTGGATCACTGCCCCCCATTATGTTGAGCTTTGTCCAGATTTCTTGCACTAACACGTTGAGAGCTATGTCTGGCGTTGGAATGGTGGTGGGGGGGGGGGACTTGCAATCGCTCCGGGACACCCAAGGCGTGTTTTTAATTAATTAATTATTTTATTTATTTTTATTTTTTTTGCACACCCTGAGGGTTGGGTGGCCCATACCTCTCAACTGTCCAGATTTTTGCAGAATGCCCAGATATTTGGCTTATATTTTTAGTCCGTTCCTCATAAAATTTGAGGTTTTCTGGCAAATTATTGGGATGATCTGAGGATGGAAGTCACTAAACAGATTTCAAATCCCTCAGAAAATGTATGTTAAAATAAACCATGTTAGTCTAGCAACTTTCTAAGTTTACAAGAGCAGTATTTAAAATATGTCCGTATTTTTTAGAGCTTTGCCCCTCCCCCCCCCCCCCATTTTGTCAGGCTTGTCCAGATTACTTGCACCGAGAAGTATGGGCTGGGTCACCGGGACCACAGGTGCTGTCAATCGATGGCACGTGCAGAGTCCCTGTGGTCACTGGCATGCAAGGAGTAATGACACTTTTGGGTAGGTGCCTCCAGTTGGACCTCTGGCACCTGCTGATAAATTCGGTGCCCTGCAGCAACTCAACTTCGGGGTGCTGCGGGACAGGGGACGGGCGACTTACACCAGAGGAAGCAAGGCTTCGATTTAAACTGGATCACAAGCCTAAAATACTAGAAAAATAAAAGTTCTTTTTTTCCATCAAACATTATTTTCACCCTTTAGTTACAATGGTTATTGGTTGTACGAGTTGGGTTATTGTTAACTCATTAATTGCTCCATTTCAGCCCTTACTTCTCAGCTCTCCCAAATTTTCATGGACTTGATTTTGAGTGAAATTTTAGCCCTGTCCTTCAAAATCCCTCCTAAAAACTGGTGACTTCTGGATAAAAAGTGGTCCGTTACAGTTAATAAATAATGACAATAATTACAATTACACACTTCTTTTACTAGAGAAAATGTATATTAATTCACATTTGTTTTATTCTGTCAATGCCTCGGATTAATAGTACTGATATGTAAACGTGTCACTGATTGTCCGTTGTCCCTTATTATTTCTGGATGCTATCCTGATTCTGCTGAGAGCTTGATTCAGCCAGGCGTAGCATAACTATAGGAAGTCGCAGTTTACATTTACGCACGATATGAATGCTGTAAACCTTCATAACCATCAGGCTCTGCTTCGCAATGCCACCCCTGTCATTGTATGATGCCAGGCATTTCATGTATTGATACAGCAGGTAAATGACCGTTTTCAACTAGCAGTCGCAAAGGGAGCTGCAGCAGCCGCAGAGCTCCCGGCTAAATAGGAACACTTCTCAACAGAATCAGGGACATATCCAACAATAATCAGGGACAGTCAGGGGCACTTTTAAAAGTACTACTAGTACTGTTAACTTGAGATGTTAACAGAAAAAGATAATGTGAATTAGTATACATTTTTCTGAAGTAAAATAAGTATATAACTCTAAATATTGTTACTATTTTTAAAGTGTAACTCACAACCATTTCTCTAAACGTCAACAGTTTTAGGGCGGATTAAGAGGGTCAGAGCCAGTTTTTTTTTTTTTTTTGTCAAAATCAGGGACAGTTGAGGGGTATGAGTGTATGTAAGGAATAACAGATAGGAGTTACTGCTGGGATCATATGGTGCTCTTCTAAGAGGTCAGTCGGTGCAACACTGTATGGGTCGTGTGCCCCGATGTAAGGGGGAGAAGGCGTTCTCCAACAACATTTTCTCTTTCCCCTTTCTCAAAAAGTTGTTCAGTCTAACCCTCAACACACATACGCGCATGTGCGCACACAAGCACGCACGGACACCAGATGGGATGTAAGCAGAGCTGGCTCTCCTGATGACTCAGCGTAGCAGTACCTTACGGAACGGAAGGTCGTGCACGAATCATTAACCAGCTCCTCCTGTAAACAGCGCCCGGTTCCCTGACACCCACACAACAAAGGATATCTTCCAAATGGCAAATCTTAAAGGGCTGCACAAAGCTTTTAAAATGGAGGAGTTTCCACATTAAATGATTAAACGCAGGGCAGTCCTTGAGAAGCTTGAAGAGGAAGCCCCCTCATTTTGATTTACCACTGATATATATATTTAAATACGTTTAGACAAGGGGGGGGGGGGGTTCCAGGAGCACCGTAGACCTAAAATTAAGCCCGTAAGAATAGGAAATCAGAGTGTTGGGAGACTGGGACTCTTACAATCTGATTAATTCATACGGAGGCAGCTGCTCGAGACCCCTTCAGAGCACGCACACGCAAAAAAAAAACAAAACAAAACACTAAAACGCAGTGACAGTAGCCACCCAGACTCCCGACAGCATGCTCCGCTTTGCAATCAATACGGTCAGTTGTTTCCATCTCCCTCCAGGTGCAGGATTCCCTTTTCAAATACCTGCAGAGCAGCATCCTTCTGCTGTATCCCTAGAGTACATCTTTGTAATTTCGCATTATTTTTCTGTTGTATACATGTCTGTGGCATGGGCTGAACCTGAAAATGGGACATTTGGATGGATCATCGTCCTATCAGGTTACCAAACTAAATAAAATAAATAAATACAAGCAACTAACTGCTGCTAGGATCCGCCTAGATATAAAATATCCTACAGTATTGCACCAGCAGTGGAATTTCCAAGGTTTCCAATAAGCCCCGAGTAAAGGGAATCCTGCAGTGCTCCGTAAAAAAAAAAAATCTTTGAAATGATATTTGATGAGTTGCTGGCAGTCGCCCCCTCTCACGCATCCTGTGTGTGTGTGTGTGGTTATAGAACAACGTTTTGCAGTACTTACATCAAACAACTCCAATAAGTGATTCTGAAGCACAATGCTATGAAATAATTAGGGTTTAAAAATCTTAAAAATGATAGGAGGTTTATTACAACATTGCTCATCGCAGCTGCTTACATGATGCCCTCTGTAATATGCGCCTTTTATCACCAACAAAAGTGCATAGCCGGCTTTAGGCACCAGCGAACCCTGCAGCAAGTTATCTTAACCTGATATTTTGCAACATGTCTGTCAAACCAACGAAAGCTAGTACAACAATCTTGTATACTTAATGAACCAGGTGGGTAATAACTCTTATTTATATTTCCCTTAAAAATCAAAGATATTTTTGGTTATAGTAATAGTGTTGTATCAACAGGCATCAAAATTCTACTAAATATTTTAACACTTACATTGTGCTTCTAACTTAGTTAAACCCTGCTGTTGGACATTTTCTCCAATAAACCTAACTACATAGCCAGCTTTAGTTCCCTGGAATACTTGGGGCTGCAGCCCCCCCCCCCCTTAATCTCCTTGACAGTGTGGGGCCCCACAAAAGCTGCTGCTGGTTGGAGAAAAATGAAGAATAAAAACAATTTATTAATTTCCTGATTATGCTGTTAAACCTGAACAGAGCTGTGATATTACCCTGTTAGGATACAACTGACAATGAACATGAGTAATGTACGTGTTAGAGAGATCAGCAACCTAGAGTGACTTCTCTCATTGCAGACTTTGGAGTTTAAGAAGATCTGATGCTTCCGATCATCAAGGATGGTCTTCTCTTTCAGAGAGTTTTACAAATACTTGCAGAACACCAGATACTCTCATAATTCTTTGTTTATGAATTAAGTGCAGTGCCAAACATAATAGCAGAATAAAGGCTCAGAATCAGGGACACATTTTAAATATTACTCTAATTCACATAAAACATTACTAGACTAACACCTTTTGCATCAACATGTATTTTTGGACAATAAGTATAAAACTCCAGTGTCTGCATTTATTGACTGTTTGTAATCCTGAATGATTTACCAGCAAATCAAACTTTTTATGAAGGACAAAGCAAAAGTATGAACAAAATCAGGGACGGTCTGTGAAACCAGGGACAGTGACAGGTATGTGAAATCAGGGACAGTGACAGGTATGTGAAACCAGGGACAGTGACAGGTATGTGAAACCAGGGACAGTGACAGGTATGTGAAACCAGGGACAGTGACAGGTATGCATTACTCCTCAATGAGGTACATAAAAGTGACTTATCCATGCTGCTGTCTGATGACTGCTACACAACATTCACTAATCTGGTGTGACAATGCAAGTGTTACACAATGTATTGCTGTTTGCGTTTGCTGAAATAAGTACAAAACTAGTACTGTTATGGCTTATGCCTACGTGTGTGTGTGTGTGTGTGTGTGTGTGTGTGTGTGTGTGTGTGTGTGTGTGTGTATCTTTATGTGTGTGTGTGTATCTTTGTGTGTGTGTGTGTGTGTGTGTGTGTGTGTGTGTATGTGTGTGTGTGCATGTGTGTGTATCTTTGTGTGTGTGTGTGTGTGTATCTTTGTGTGTGTGTGTGTGTCTTTGTGTGTATCTTTGTGTGTGTATCTTTGTGTGTGCGTATCTGTGTGTATCTGTGTGTGTGTGTGTGTGTGTATCTGTGTGCGTGTGTGTGTGTATCTTTGTGTGTGTGTGTGTGTGTGTGTATCTTTGTGTGTGTGTGTGTATGTGTGTGTGTGTGTGTGTGTATCTTTGTGTGTGTGTGTGTGTGTGTGCGTGTGTGTATGTGTGTGTGTGTGTGTATCTTTGTATGTGTGTGTGTGTGTGTGTGTGTGTGTATGTGTGTGTGTGTGTGTGTGTGTATGTGTGTGTGTGTGTGTGTGTGTGTGTGTGTGTGTGTGTGTGTGTGTGTGTGTGTGTGTGTGTGTGTGTATCTTTGTGTGTGTGTGTGTGTGTGTGTGTGTGTGTGTATGTGTAAAATATCACAGATTTTTTTTCTGAGCACACACCCAGAAATGCCAGGACACAGACATTATTCTTCTGGGTATCAGTAAAGAATGTACCTAACAAGTAATTATATTTCAAAAGTAAGGCATAAAATATATCACATTACATTCAGACACTTAGATCTTCTCAGAGACTGGTGGCCCTCACTCCCCAGTCTGTACAAATGGATACAGGGGGCTCCCTTAATCATCCTTGACTCTGTAGCCCCCCCCCCCACAAAAGCTGTTGCTGGTTATGGGAAAATGAGGAGAAAAAAATTATTAGTTGATTACACACTTTAACCAGTACAGTGATGTGATATGACCCTTTTAGGATAAAGCTGATAATAGCCTTTGCCTTCAACAGCACCCATTCTAAAACCAGTCCTGCGCAGATATGTGTGTGCAGAAAACTCTTGTAGGTTATGGGAGGGGGGCTAGGGATTGTGTGGTTTTATTTCTTTAATCTGCAAGACAGTTAAACCTTGGAGTTGTGCACATGAGGTCATTATAGCTTGTGTTGGAGCTGAGGACAGTGTGGTCATTGTTTCTTTTACTTTTCTGACAGACCTCAGAGGTGTACAAAGAATGTTACCATAAGTGTGAGAGCGGTGTACTATCTAGGGGCAAGAAATTAGATTGTATTACAGTAATCATTTTTTTTACTTTCCTCAGTCACACATCAGGCTCATATATAAGTGTGTGCCTTTGAAGGTTAGGGGTGAGGAGTCATGTTATGTATGTGTGTATATCAGCAGTCACTTCAACTATTAAGGGGATTTGAACCTTTGCTTTCATTCCAGTCTAACACCAGAGGGATGCATAGGCAGTGACTCTCTTTTGGGGGAGTTAGGCAGGCAGGCAGTATTCCCAGATAAGACCTATGTATTCCCACAACTACTGGCTTGGTAGTTTACTGTGAGCTACTATTTTGTCAGCTTTGAACATTAAGCCTTGGTCATAACTTATTTATTTATTTATTTTATTTTATTTTATTTTACATTTGTTGACCGGGCTAGTCTAACTGGATATATGTCCATTTTCAGTAGAGGCCCGAGGAGAAAAGTTCCAAGACAATAAAAGAAAAAAGAAAAACATTTTTTATACAAATAGTCCACAAGAAAAGTGGAAATAAAAAATAATTATATAAGTATACAATTGATTGGCAGGAATAAAGCTTCACTTGTATCAAGATTATATCCCCCCAGATGGAACTTGAACCACAATCCCTGGTTTAGGAGACCAATGCCTTATCCATTAGGCCACTGGGGCCTGACAAACAAACAAAAAAAAAAAAACTAATACTGAAATTCTTTTCCTTCTCATGATTTTTGTTAGGCCATCATTGGATTAAAAGGCTGAGAAAATGCTCTAAAATACATCCCAGACCCTCCGTAAACCTCTGGCTTCTTGGGCCCTGGCTTATTTGAGTTATTTCATAAATGGCCATCACTGTGCTGTCTTGGTCAGGAAATGCACGTTAAAAGGATGCAAGGAAAACTAAAGCTGAACAGCAACAGTGAATGTCTTTCCTTAATCATAATTTGTGTTCAAGCCATCACTGGATGAAAAGGTTGTGTAAAAAGAAAAAGAAACTTTAAAATGTATTTCAGAGCATATAGAAAGCCATGGCTTCATGAAAAAGCTGAAGAGTAAGGAAAATGTGAGAAAAGGAAGAAACAAAGTAATATACATGGTATGAGGAACGCCTGAAGGGGGGTGTAGTGTGTGTGTGTGTGTGTGTGTGTGTGGAGGTGTTGAAACAGAAGGCCTAGGGCATCATTTCACAAAAGTCCAGACCTGCACTAGAGTTGCTGTAATGTATCATTGTTGCAAATAAATGTCAGTAACTGTTAAGTGTCCCTTTGTGAGATGGGTCAACATAGTGTGGTACACAGGCATGTTGTAATGTAAGAGCATTGTAGCTAAAGGCCTGTCTGTGTGTACTACTCCTAAAAGTTTGCAGAGTGAACTAAAAGGTTGCTTAGGAGGGGTGGTAGTAACATGGTAATACTTATACTGGAAGTGCCTAGAGGTCCACCAATTTGACATTTGCTGGGGGACCCCAAAATGCTAACACCCGCCCTGCAAAAGAGTTTGCGTGATCACTTGTAAAGTCATGGTTTTGAAGCTTTTTTCCCCAGTGTAACTCAATGCTGCAGTTGACTCAGCCCAGCAGGAGTTAACAGATGTGTGCTGTTCTGTCCTGTGCACATTTATCTGGGACAAAGCTAGCATTAGTGAGGATTAAAAGTCCGGAATGAGGGGCGGGTTTTATACACTTTGCTATAGTCCACTTACAAGGTTAACACAGTAACAGTATTTATGTAACTTAAGCAAGTGTTTTCTTGAATAAGAAATCTGCATCTCTAACATCTGGGTGTGTTTAATTTTTATAACTTTGCATGATATGCAAAATAATTCTAGGAAATCAGAGACAGTCAAGGAGCATACGAGTACCTAGAGACTTCACTGCACTGAAGTGTTGTGATTTTGTCTTTGTTTCCCACATTTCTGGATGGCACAACAAAATGTGCCTGCTGACAGGCAGCAAAATAATTCTGACTTCACGTCTTTCACATGACAAAACAGTCTCCATCGGCTTCCGATTGCCCATTCTGTTGCACAGCTGCATTTATCTTCCCTGCTTATTTTACATCATGATTAACAATAGCCTGGTACCATTTATTCTGACCTCATCTCTGATTCTGTGGAGTGGATATTCTCTCAGGCTTAAAATGGCCTTACAGCATCGAAAACATGGTCCTAGAAATGTAGATGATCCACTGGCAGATTATTACTTCCCACAGAGAAAACAATTCAGAATTTGAATCCTTCCTGTTTGTTGGGGGTGGGGGCTTTTTGGAGTTATCTTTTGAACTGTTCAGAGCTGACATTCCATAAGATGGCTGTTTTAAATATAGCACTGGCTGTTCTCATCTCCTGACATTAGGATCCTTGCTTTGGTCTAAATGAGATAACTGGGTTCTGGTTCACACTAATTGTAGAGGTCAGCTGCAGTGTTGTACTGGAATTGCTGAGGCAGAGCACATTTATTTGTGCACTAAGAACATCAATTTATTTGCAGCACTGCATTTTAAGGGTGGTTTGTCCAAAACACAGAATATGCTTTAGAATGGCATGCCGCTTCTTATTTTTAGAAAGTTCACTGTAAATAGCTGTAGTTTCATCCATTTAAAGTATTGGTCTCCCCAGCATGATTGTGCTGCCACGAGTAAGCATTTTTTCTTGGTATAATTTATTACACATTTGTCCTGGATGTGGACAGAGAGAATGAAATTTGGATTGCTAGTTTGGTCAGGTCTATGGAGAGAAAATGATAGGCGTGTACTGGTTGTCCACCTGTCCTGTACGAGCACTGGAACAAGCATGACACTTTGGAATGACCTGTAGGTGCCAGTGTACTTGTGTGAAGGCACTGCACAAAATATCTACATCCTCCTGCAGCACTCTGGAAAATTGCCCCTGTATATTACCCAGTAACAGCTACCTTCTCATTAGAGCTGGAATGTGCCCCCCACAAATAACACATTTGCGCAAACCTAGAAGACTGCTAGACTTTAGGAGTGAGATTAAGCTTTTCTGATGCATGTGGTATGGAGCACAGGGCCCTAGGGAACAAACCTCCATTCCACCAGTAATGAAAAAGTGCATGTTTTGCATGCCTTGTATAATCATTATCATCAGCAACTTCCTTTTTCCCATTTTCTACATGGGGTTGGGTGTCATGTTAACTGTCACCATCTTTCTCTCGATTTAATGTCACACTCCTGCCTTCTTCAACACTTATGTCTGACTGTCACAGATTTTCTCTCACACAATACATCCACCTCTCTGCTGGATGCCCTCATTTCCTCTTACCTTCTTCCTTTCTGTCCTAAATCTTCTTCACCAGATTGCCTTCTGCTTTTCTGCACATGTCCAAACCACCGTAATATGTTCTCTTTGATCTTTTATGCAATTGGAGTTACTTTCGCATCTGCTCTTGTGTCCTCAATTCTTTGTTTGTCTCACACTGTCCATCCTAGCACCTTTCACAGGCACTTCATTTCCATCACCTCTAGTTTTTTCATCTGCTCTGCCTTTATTATTTATCTATTTTATTTTATTTTACATTTGTTGACTAGCTTAGCCCTTTTCAGTGGATGCCCTGGGAGAAAAGCTCCACAGTTTTACAATTTTAGTGTTAACAGTGTCAGCGGGTTACAATGTATACATTGAATGAAATGCATTTTATCAGAAAAAAAAAATAGTGGAAAAAAAACATAATAAGCATTCATAAGAGAAATTATTCAATACAAACATTTTCAATAAACAGTGAAGAGAGTTCAGAGTGTATGTAGTTATTTCATGAGATCTGTGACATTAGAAATGGAAATAAGAGATGGAGAAGAAGACATACTTTGAAGAGGTTTGCGAGCTAAAAAAGGTTTGAAGTTTTGGTGATTTACATATGAATTAAATGGGCTAGATGAGGGAGGATGAGTGCAGGACCAGTGAGTTTGGTGGCAGTTTTGAACTGATTTGGATGTTTAAGGTACCTGATTACTAGTGGCAATTTGTTCCATGATATTGTAGGAATGTAGCTGTAGAGGTTGCACCTGATTTTAGTCTTCAGTTTGTATATGTGTAGTATATTTGTAGTAGGTTAAGGTCAGAGCTACATAGGGACCTAGTGGGGGAATATTGAGAGATTAGGGAAGATAGGGTAGGGCAGAAGGATTTCAGGTATAGTATAAAGTGAATTATTTGTAGTTGAGAGAGTAGAACCTGGTGAGGTAACTCCAGCCAGTTTAGGTATCTCAGTGAAGGACAGTGATGTTGGTGTTTGGTGAGCAGTGAATCTGGTAACCTTGCTATAGGTAGACTCTAGTTAGTAGTCTGGAGTTAAGATTGGTAAGAATTTGGCAGCTATATAGAAGGCTAGGTAGGAGGTATGCATGAGAGAGGGTTATTTTTGCTTTGTTAGCTAGAAACATTTTGTTTTGATAAAGAAGGCCAAGTTTTTGGTGTGCCTTTTTGAAGCAGTTGTTTACATGTAGATCAAACTTGAGTTGGTCATCTATTCTTACATCTAGTAGTTTTGTACTAGGTTCAACATTAATGGGGGTGTTACTGAGGGACAGTACAAAAAATGTAGATTTAAGGTGGGTGAAATTCTTTGGGAGAAATAGTAAGAGTTTTGTCTTTTTAGGGTTAAGAATTACCTGGTTGTCACAGAGCCAGGATTCAACTGAGTTAAAAGATGCTTGAGCTGCAGAGATAAGGTCAGGGGGAGTATCTGTGATGGTGATGATAGTGGAGTCATCTGCATATTGTACAAGGGATGACTGTGGACAGGAGGTGTAGAGTAGATTAGTAAATATAGTGAATAGTAATGGGCCAAGGATAGATCCTTGGGGGACTCCCATTTTGACTGGAAAAGGAGGGGAGAGAGCTGAGAGCCATCTCACTGATTGTAGATGGTTAGTGAGATAGCTGGAAAACCAGGTAGTAGTAGAGGCAGAGAAGTTTAGGTTAGCCAGTTTGTTCAGCAGAAGAGGGTGAGAGATCAGATCAAAGGCTTTTGAAAGGTTGGGAAATAGGCAGGAGACCAGCTTATTATTGTCTCTGGCTTGAGAAATAGTATTAATGTAGGATATAAGGATAGTTGTAGTGCTATGTTTAGGGCTAAAGCCATGGTGTGTAGGAGTGAGCAAGTTGTCCTGTAGAAGATATTTCATGATTTGCATGTGTATGCATTTTTTCAGTATTTTTGATAGTGGTGAGAAGATCGCAATGGGTCTAAAGTTTGTAATGTTAATGATGTTACCTCCTATGTGAATGGGTAAGGTGTAGAATTATTTCCAGATAGATGGGACCTTAGATTCTGAGATGGAGTGATTTATTAGGATTGATACAGTGAGGGCAAGGGATTCAGCAGCAATTTGTAGGAAATGGGGAGGCAGGTTGTCAGCAGAAGCAGAGCAGGTTTAAGTTTAGAGCGCAAGGATTTTATATAGTTAGTGGGTACAGGTGTAATAAAGAAAGTGGTAGAGGAGTTGAGAATAGGAGATAATCTGGAAATGTTAGTTGAGTTGGTAGTAGAGGGGAATGAATTTATCAACTTAGATATGGATTCAATGTAATAGGAATTGAATGAGGCGGCAGTATCTTCTGGTGAGTTGTTTGGGCAGGGGTTGGGATAGGAAACGTTACCACGGTGCAGGATTTGGTTTATAGAGTTCCAAAATTTCTTAGAATCTGTTTTTTGGGCAGTTGGGGGTTAAAATAGAAGTTCTTTTTGTCTTTGTGGATGTGTTTTTGCCTGATTTTTTTAGTTCTTTATATTTTTGCAAATGGGAAGGGAGCTTAGTTTTTACCCACCTTTTCCTTGCCCTGTCTCTAGTTTTCATTAGGGTGCAGGTGGCATTGGTAAGCCAAGGGACTATATTAGATTTGATGCAAACAGTGTGGGATGAAGCAATAGAGTTAAGAATGATAAGGAAAGTAGAGTTGAAAGAGTGGACAGCTTCATCAAGGGAAAGATAGGTTAGATGTGTCCAGTTTATCCTGGAGAGGAGGGCATTAAAAGTCTCAGGACAGAAGGTGGATAGTTTGCTACAGGTTATGTATCTGTGAGGCCTAGTGAAATGAGAAGTGTATCTAAGAACTTTCACAGGGAAGTGATCACTTAGGGAGTCGGGTAGGGTCTCAGGGTTATGGTATTTGTAGTGATCTCTGACTAAAATTCAATCGATGAGAGAGCTGGGGGTATGTGATCTGTTTGTATGGGTGGGTGTTGAGATAAGTTATACAAAGCCATGTAAGTTGATGCATGAAGTAATGCTTGGAGACTGAAGACTTAACCAGTTAATATTTACATCCCCAAGAAGAATAGATTTATTGTGGATATTTTGAGAAAGGTAAGAGCGAATGTTTTCTAGAAGGGTAATGTTGTCTCCGGGGGAAATGTAGATAGCTATGACTGTGATAGTGGTGTAATTGTTAAGTTTAAAGTTAGCTGTCAGGAGTTCAGTGGTTGAGAAGGAGGGACAGTGTTGGTTTAGACTTGAAGGAGTAAGATGGTTTAAATATACAATGGCCACTCCACCCCCTTTTTTCTTTTGTCAGTCTAGTTTAAGAATATTATATCCAGGGGAGGATATCGTTGTCACGGTTTTGTAGCTTCAGCCAGGTTTAAGTCATGGTGACTATATCAGGGGTGTGGTTAGCCATCCAGGCATGGAATTCACTAATTTTGTTTAGGATGCTTCAAAGATTCATGGAGTAAAAAGATACTTGCTTTTTTAGAGGAGTAGTGTAGGGTTGGTTAGGGGAGTTAGCTTTATTGACTGGGGTGGGGGGTGGGGGGGTTGAGCCAGAGTTTGGGTGAATGCCACCTGATAGTAGTAGAGACTTAGGGAGGAAATGTTGTTTGCATAGTAGGTGCTTTATTTTATTTTCTAAAGTGGTGGTATGGGAAAGGGGGTATTTTGATTCTGGGGAGGATAGTATTTAGAAGAAAGATGAGCAGATAGGGAAACATTGCAGAGGATGTGTGAAGACATTGGCATTAGTATTTGCAGAATGAAAGTAAGTTGGAGTTAGGTGACAGTTATATGAGGTAAGAGTGTATAGGAGGAGAATGGGAGGCAATAGAAGAAAGGCTTGAATTGAAAAAGACATGTCAGTAAGGAGGGTCAAATAGTTAAGAGGGAGGTAAAAGTTGGGCCTAGAAGAAAGGTTGTAGGAAAGTTAGGGATAGGTAACCAGTAGGGTGAGTCAGTACACAGAAAGGAGAAAGGCGTGTTTGGTGTGAAGGGTTTGCAGAAGGAAAGGGGGGGTGGTATGTAGGAGTGGAGTGTGGCAAAAAAAAAATACAGGAAGGGGTGGGAAGCTGAGGAGGGGATTGTGCAATGGAGAGGAGTATAAAGGAAATGATATGGGGGTGAGTGGGAATGAGGGTGGGTAAGGGAGTGGAGTGACCCCGAGCATAGCGAGGGAGAATGCACTGAGTCGGGCCAGGAAACAAAACAATCAGCAGGCCAGGAGGGAAACAGTAAGGAGCACACAGTAAGAGTCAGCAGGTAAGTAGAAGATGTGGGGAAGTGTAGACAGAGAGGGAAGAGATGTTATATGAAGGTATACACAGGTATTCACCGTAAGATAAAAACAGTTAAAAGGAAACCACAAACAGAAAAACAAGAGAGTATTGCTAAGTAAAAGAGTTGGCACTAGGGTAGTGACTAACTTATTGCCCAGAGTAGTACTGGTTGCACCGCTGTTTTGTATACCTTACTTTTCAACTTCTTTGGCATTCTTCTGTGATACACTGCATCTGACACTCCAGTTGGCTTTCCTCATTCAGAAGTTGCTGGAAGTACTCCTTCCATCTGCCTTTGATGTTCTGTGGAATGATGAGCAGGTTGCTGCTGGCATCCCTTATGAAGGGTGTCTGACTATCTTCTTTATCTTTCTGTCTTTGCCTTGAAACCTGATATAGGTTCTTTTTGCCACCTACTGGGTCACTTTCCAGAAGCTGCTAGAATGCCTTCAATGCCCTGTTGTTTGCTATTGCAGCTCCTTTCTTAGCTTCTTTGTTAGCCAACCAATATTCCTTCCTAGTATGGTCCATCTTTTCTATCTCCCATTTTCCTGCACTCCTTTCATTTGATGACTTCCTGGACTTCTGCATTCCACCAACAGCTTTCCTTATGTACCTTATTTCCATATCTGGCTCGGCCACACATATCTCTTCTGTAGTCCTAACACATGCTGTTTTGAGGCACTGCTATTCTTCTTCAAAACTATCTATTTCCTTCTCTTCTTGGGGTGCTAGAGCCCTAAGTAATTCCTTGAACTGTTGTGTTTTCTCTCCAATCAACTTCCAGATCTTCAGCCTGGTCTGTGCTGATCTTAGAGCCTTCTCTAACATCTGTTTGCAGATGATTTTGGCAACCAGTGGTTTATGCTGTGGGCTGACTGTTTCACCGGGGATGACTTTTCAATCACTGATTCTACCTCTCTGCCCTTCTCTTACAGGGAGTAAGTCTACCTGAGTTGCATGTTGGCCATTCTTGTATGTGATCTTGTGACTGTCTCTCTTTCTGAACCATGTGTTGGCTACTATCAAGCCAATTGCCAGGCAGAAGTCTAGAATGGCATCTCCTTCTTTATTCCTGTTGTCCCACCCATGTGGACCCAGGCAGTCCTCATAACCTGTTCTATTTGTCCCAATATGTGCATTCAAGTCACCCATTATCAACACCAATTTATGTTACCTTATCTAGTGTCCTGCAACTGCTGTATGAATGAACTCTTTTCCTCACTCTCATGGCCCTGCTGTGGGGCATAGGCTGAGATTATGAATACTGCCCTAGTATTACACTGGAGTTTGACTGCCATGAGTCTGTCACTAATTCTGATAATATCCCTCACTGCCTTCTGATGCCTCTCTTTCTCTCACCACAATTCCCACACCATTTCTAGCCTGTCCCCCTGAGTAGTAGACTGTGGGTCCCAAGCCAAGTCTTTTGGTTGCATCTGGTTGTAAGTATAGGTGCAAATGCATTTCTTGAAATTTTAGAAGGTTTATTTGGTAGTAGTATGTGACATGGTTCCACTGCTCCAGAGATGCTGTCTTCTCTTGTCTTTATGTGTGTTTTAGGAATTTCAAGCAACCTTACTGGAAATAAACTGAAATCCCTAAGAGAAATGCAGCACTTAAACTGATGTCTAAAATGTGCTAAACAGTACCACCTAAACAAATTAAATGAGTAACTTAAAGATAACCAGAATGTTCTCCAAGGTGAAAAGGGTATAGTCATGTCCATACATCTCAAGCATATCTCTTTAGTAGAAATGTTCCTCATTTTCGGTCTTAAAAGCCTACCTCTCAACCTGTTTGCTCAAGAAATCTGGACAAAGCCAAAACTAATGGGGGACAAAGGCCCCAAATTAGGGGCATATTTTAAACATTGCTCTTACAAACTTATAATGTTGATAGAATAATATATTTTGTTTTAGGATGCATTTTCTGAAGGATATGACACCTGAGAATTGAATTACTAAATAATGATGCCAGACATTTGAGTTTCAATAATTTGCCAGAAAACCACAAATAGTATGAGGAACAGGCCAAACATATGAGCCAAAAATCTGGACATTCTGTAAAAATCTGGAGAGTTGAGAGGTATGGTTAAAAAGTCCATGCTTCTCATCATTCTACATTGAAAGGGTCTATCACACACTCCTTGTTGGGACTTTTTTTTTAATTGCTATCCACATTAAATGGTACTGAATCATATAAACGCTCTCTTTATGAATTAATAAGTGTAAAGTATCACATTTTTACCATCTTGTGAACTTTCTTGTTTAAGTTGTTTTGTCCATTTATTTCAGACTATGAAAAGCAATGTTATTCAGTTTGGAGATGGAAGATTGTGAGTTATGGTCGTGTTGTTTGCCCTCCTCCAGTATGTGGCTGCTTTGACGCTTATGTGAGGGATAAATCTTTTTCTATACTTTTCTCTGTAGCATTATTTGGTAATGGAAGGTCTTAATTTTCACTGTCAGAAATGTCATATTGTTACAGGATAAAATAAATGCTACAAAACTGAGCTTAGACCTTCAAATAGATAAAGAGGATTGAACCCTGAGATAATGTGACTGTTACATTTGTTTTTATTGTTGCTCATATAAGCCACAGTTACAGCATGAGGTTTCAAAGTAAGATATGCACAGGTCATACGGTACAACTTGTAGAGGTAGAATAATAAGACAGATGTAACAGCCCCCATCTCATAATTCTCTGGGGTCTCTCTCCCCCACCCATCACGCACTGATTAAGTTCACAGCTGGAGATCTTTTGGTAGCTAAGTAACAAAGAAACCTGTGAGCCAGCAGTGAATAAAATCTGCCATACCAAAGCAATTCTAGCCTCTACAGCGAACGACTGAAAAGGAGAGGTCAGAGATTAGTGCGGTCATCTTGAACCTTATGGTTTGGATTCTTTGTACGGGCACAATGAGCGAATACAGTGATGCAGCAGAAGTATACTTTGCTAATGCTGTTCTGGGGCTGCTGGCTTTGGAACATGAGAAACAAACAAGCAAACAAAACAAAAAAATAAATAGCATTCAAATGCTTATGTGTTTTAACTGCATGTATGTATGTGTGTATATATAATACACATATACATATATGTTAATTGAGTTACAAATTGGATGATCTGTGAGGTGGCTGTGTGTGTGTGTGTGTGTGTGTGTGTGTGTGTGTGTGTGTGTGTGTGTGTGTGTGTGTGTGTGTAGTTACTTAGCATAGAGGTTTAATGGTACAAGCTATTAACAAGCGTTGCCTCTGCTTATATTCTCTCTGTCTCCAGTTGCCGTCTGTGTGACTCTTAAGTAAAGTCTCTTAGCCACACTGTATTCTCAGGTTCTCCCATAGGAGAGGTAACTGTGCAGGTCTATCCAGTTAAGAAATAAACCCATTCAGTTTTCCAGTACCAGTTTATCCTGTTCAGACAGCAGGAGAGCTAGTGCCTGTCCTGGCCAGCAGTGGAAGTAAGGTATAGAACCAATAGCAAATGAAATAGTAATGTTCATCAGAGGATGCACATGACCATGGAAAACACATACACACTGATATAATAATACACCAACACTATGCATATGCACCTACAGGCATTCTAACACAAACTAGTGCTGCTCATGTGTGCCTACCAGCAATTTACAAGATGTCTTTGGGATGTGAAAGACCCTGGCAAAATGATATGGGCACAGAGACCCATACAGACTGCATACAGAAAACAGCCTAGCTGGGAAGCAAACCAGAGGACCAGATTTAAAAGACAGAGTATATATATATATATATATATATATATATATATATATATATATATATATATATATATATGTGTGTGTGTGTGTGTGTGTGTGTGTGTTTTTATTTGTATTCTTTTTTATGAGTGAGTAATGAACTTTATCTAAAATATGTTTCGCATTCCATTAAAAGATGCATAGCTGACAAAATGATATATGCAGAACTGGAGGCTAGAGAACCCTTGCCTGGACAGATTATATTTCTTAAAGAACTGTAAACTGTCAAAAAGTTGTCCAAACACTTATAAATCCATAAAACATTTTAGACATGAAAGAAAATCACTTTACCTCATGTAGTAGCTTTGAAATCTTTTAATACAGCAGTTTAAATCTTTTAATCCAACAGTCAAAAATGTCCACCAAGAAAACAGTATAAGAAAACTTGAAATAAATTTGAAATAAAATTGTATTTAAGCACTTTCATTCGTTGTCAGGTTCATTTTACAGTTATTTAACAGTCAAACTTCTTCAGAAATACAAAGGTTATCAACTGAACACTGTTTAAAAAAACATAAAGATTATATTTCTTGTTTCTTAAAAAGCAGGGATTGCTTACCCTTCCAGTGGCAAATATCTTCACCCCACATTGTCCTGACTTTTGTTCTCAGTATTACAAGATGTACCCTTGTGCATAATGTACATAAATCCAGACATACTGATCCCAGAAATCTAGCTATTCTAAATAACCAGAGAAGTTTGGGGAGTAGTGCCATGTTGTGCTGCCCAGCTCCACCAGGCATGCGCACACACACACACACACACACACACACACACACACACACACACACACACACACACACACACACACACACACACACACACAGACACACACGCACACACGCACACACACACACACACACACACACACACACACACACACACACACACACACACACACACACACTGCTACCTACCTACCCAGAACACCTGAAAGAGAAAGACCAGGCTTCCTTCCTTCTGCTACTTAGGTTAACCTGGTTGTCTTGGAACCATGTTAAAAGCTTCTCCAATTAGCATTATTATTTAAACCCAAGTTAGCAGTGTGGCTATATATTTAAAAAGTTCTATAGTTTCAGTTCTATGTGTGGTATCTGAGAGTGAAATTGCTATAGCTGGGCTATGCATGTCCAGCCATGTAACACAACATGCTAATAAATTAGCAGATCTGAGCAGTCCTTCCCCAACTCATTCTATCAAGATATAAAGGCCTCGCTGTATCCATACCCTTAGTTATGGGGACATGATAAAATGAAATACTTAGGAGTATGGGTTAAAAATAATTTTGTTATGGCAGCTAAAGATATGTAGGAAGAGACTAAACAAAAGATAAAAGAAAAAATGAAGAACTGGAAGCTCTTCTTTATGGATATGGAAAGCACGACAGAAACAGTCAAAATGTTTTTCATCCCTTTAGTTTTGTACACAAGTCAGGCATATATTTATTAATCAGAGGAGAAGTTGCAGATAACAATTGATAATGAGTTGAAGGAGTTTATCTGGGAGGGGAAGAGGGCAAGTAGGATAAGTTAATCCTTCCAGTAGAGCAAAGTAGTTCGGGTTTGCCTGATTTGAAGGGATATTTTAAAGAGTTAGAGTTACACAGTTAAAGCTCCTATATTTAACACAAGTAAAAAGCAATAATTCATAGTAGAAAGGGATGATGATGATGATGATGAAGCAGGGGGGAAGCTCAAGAAATAAGGACAGGCCGGGATTTTGGATGCCGTTCATTAAGGAGAATAACAATAGTCATACAGAATATTTTATTCATAAAGTAGCAGAAGTTTTTTTCTAAGAAATAAATCAACAAGAGAATGGAGAAAGGAGATTCTCCTGATAGGGATAACTGCAATTAGGGTTACAGAGAATAGGCAAGAGGGGACAGGAATTGGAGAAAACTGGCAAAGGAACCAAAGTACTGGGATCAATTAATATGAGAGGGAAATGTAACAGAAAGAGAAAAGGCCAAGAATACATTTGGACTGTAGGCTAGAGACTGTCTTCTGTATCAGGGATTCATTTCAGAGTATATGCAAAGAGAATGGGATAGATGGATACCTAGTGAAAAACAGCAACAACAGCATTTTTAGTTGAATGTAGAACAGAAGCTGCTGTTAAAAAAGGATAATTAGTACAACATATAAAATACTTCACAATAACTAGAGGAATCAGGAACCAAAGACCACAACAGTGAAAGAGATCAAACAGCCACATAAACCAAGGAAAAAACAGGAAAACCACCAAAGAGAATTTATTAAAATACTGAGCGCTTTCGTTAAAAAAAAAAAAAAAACAGACTTCTTCAGAGTATAATCAATGACAAAAACAGGCAACTTTATATAGCAAATGTAGTACATCACATGACCTCACAGACCCATCAATTTAAAAATTAAAGCCAAACAATTTTATATTTTAAATAAATCAGTAGATTCTGACAGCAAAATATGAAAAATACAAAATGCTTCCACTGTAACAGAACTTGATATGACTTGAGCTTTAAAACACTGCTAATGGATATTTGTTCATTAAGCCCAGGAGGGGTGTTGGCATTTAGCCTTAGCTGCCAAAGCAGCTCACGCTGTTCTAAAAGATCTTTCCATGGCCCTCCCCTAGGGTCTATTCATAACCAATCTAGTCCAAAAAATAAGAAAAATGATGATCTGGATGGTTCATAACATGTTTTGCTAAAGAGTTGATTACCTTGTGCTTTCTAATATCTAAGGAATGTTTATAAATACGTTCCCTTAACCTCCTTTTTGTTTTCCCCACATAAAAACAAGTACATTTCTGGTAGAGGGCTAAATAAACAACCCCTATAG
This sequence comes from Protopterus annectens, assembly GCF_019279795.1. Taxonomy (NCBI): domain Eukaryota; kingdom Metazoa; phylum Chordata; order Ceratodontiformes; family Protopteridae; genus Protopterus; species Protopterus annectens. The sequence goes on from NC_056739.1 coordinate 1,057,682,470, forward strand.
TGTTACAATGACATGAATATGAAGCTTTTATCAGGCTATTATTCACATGTACTTGGTCAGCCACCAAAATTAATTTTCACTGACCACAAACCCCACACTTCTTGGTGCCAAGGTTTTTGTTGGAATACCTACTTGTATAAAACTCATAGGATTCCAAAAAAACCAAAACTATAGGAATCAATCAGAGGAGATTAGAAGAGATTGGGGATTGAAACTGGACAAGGAATTTACAAAAATAAATAAACAAGTAAATAAATCATTGAGAGGATATAACTATGACTCCCAAACATTTAACAAAGTCTAGAAAATTTAGGATTTTTGTTTGGAAGTGTTTGCATAGATATTTTATACCCCAAGCAGACTCTCAAGAGTTTTTCCTCAGGTAGATTGCAAATGTTGCAGCTATGACAGGGAAGAAAGCAGTAACTGGTAACATATAGTTTGAGAGAGTAATAAATTGGCAGACTTTAAAAAGTCCCTACAGGCAGAAATACTGGGTGAGCAATTGGTGTAACTAAGGAAAGGACTTTTTTCAGCTGGGAAACAGGATTTGAATTGCCTAGACAAAGTAAGGCGTTGCCAAGCTTAACTCTAGTGGCTGCAAAAAAAGCAGTTACTAGAAAATGAAAATCAAAGTCTAAACCAAACATATTTGAAGTAGTGAATACAGTAACAGAGATAAAACCACTGTAGGCTGGATCTTTAGAAAAGAGTAGGAGCAAATGTCATAGGAAAAAAGGGAATTATGGGAGTGCCTTCTGTGTGGAGTCTGCATGTCTTCCCCGCAGTTGGGTGGGCCTTCGAAAGACATGCGTAAACGGGCGTGCCTTCGTTGAAGGTTGAACGTCGAGCTGGCACCATGGCATTCGTGAAAATCTACTGCCAATAATTTGCGGACTGGAGTTCCGCTGGGGCGACCCCTAACCGAGAAAAGCAGAAAGACAACAACATGGGAACAATGCATGTAGAATAATGTTTTGGTGGAAGAATGAGGTTTAAGGAAATGCAGGAATTAAGCAAGTTATGTAATGTTGGATTGACAATTGACAATGACTATATGTGTGTGTACATATATATATATATATATATATATATATATATATATATATATATATTTTTTTTTTTTTAATGTTAATGCCCTCTTCACACATGCTTTCACATGTACACCCTTACTGCAGATGTATGCTGTGCCCCCTACCCACCCCCAAATCAGGAGAACTTACTTCTTCAAATCCTTATCCTCCTTCCATTAATGGAACCTTGGCCACAGCTGTCACCAAAGCAAACTCTCCATTTCTATCATCAGTCGCCAATGCGAACTCTCCATCTCTATCATCAGTCGCCAATGTGAACTCTCCATCTCTATCATCAGTCGCCAATGCAAATTTTTCATCTCTATCATCAGTCGCCAATGAGAATTCTCCATCTCTATCATCAGACCAGTAACAGTGTTTCTTTTGTTAATTTTCATCATGTAGCTCTATCGTGTGACCATATATAATGTAGTTGACAAATAAAATATTTTTGTGCTTAGCTCCTCCTTTTTGTAATGATATTTTTATTTGCATTTTCTGTGCAGTCTGCTACCTGCATTTACTACATTCCTGTCCATAGGTAAGCATCTACTGGTTTAGAGGATCATGGCCTAGATACCAGTCAGTTACATCTAGGGGCAGAACAAAATTTTGCATCCTGGTAATTGTCTGTGTGAGTAAAAGAGATGGATACAATTCTGCAAACATGTCCCGCTGAAATCCAGCTGCCTCAGAGTTTTGTTGGCTTATCCCATTGGTACCACTGCTTAAACCATCAGCAGATAGTGCTAAAGTGCTAAGTGTGAACACTGTTCCTCCCACTGATAGAACAGCAGACAAACAACAGCTCATTTCCATGTCTCATAGCATTCAGTCTCAGTTATTGAATCCAGGCCACTGGCATCTTGGTCTGCTGCCAAATCTGTATTCTAATGAAATGTATGCTGGATTACAAATTAATGTTCTTGATTTACAGCAGCTGTAGTTGCTGAGGATGAGTCTGAAAAGAATCCATGTATATCTAATTATCTACTTGGAGTTATGGACATCTCAGTCCATTAAAAAGTTCTAGGGAATGTTTCTCTTGCCAATAGCATAGAAATGTCACTGCCAGTGAGATATTTTGTTGAAACCAGGGCTGCATGAAATCTGTGCATGGTACTGCTGAATCCATCATGAATAGCCATGCATCATTATTTTATTTTATTTGCACTGATTTTCTTGGACCTTATTTTGACTTAGCCAGGGAAAGGCTGTCTAGTTAAGTGACTTACTCAGAGTCACACAATTAAGCAATGGAGGCTGAGGGAATTGAACCTGGACCATAGGAGTGGCTCAACAGCAGATCCTTAATAATCTCTGCCAGCTGCCAGACAATCGACTCGTAATTATGCTAACCTGAAAGGTTTAAATCCTTGGGAAGTCGCAAGCTCAAAATGGCAACATTCCTAAGGCTGTAAAGAACACACATTTTTTTTCTTTTTGTCTCATGTACTCCCTGATGGTATGGGTTAGCCCTTACATCCCTTATTTATATATACTAATTCTGAGGGTACAGTAAGCTGGAGAAAAGGAAAAATAGTGGGAATAAAACATAAACGTCATGTTCCCTTTTTCTTTGAGTTCATCAAACCATAAATAAGCACACCATCTGCAAATCTACCAGTGTTAATGCACTGAAACTTTAACAATGGGGAACAGACATTTCATCCTACTTTGACATTTGTCCGAGATTTGTACAACTCTACCTACCTTTACTAAAACTTACAAGCCATTAACCATGCTTTGACAAATACCTTACCTTGACCATTGATGCATATGGAATGCCAACTCATGAATCACTTATATAATGAATTCAACACATTGTGCATAATTTTCCATTAATAATTCTTTATCATTGCCATTGAGCCACATTTATAAAGACCAGCTCAGAATATTGTAAATCCTTTGCATCACTGTCATCACATCTGTATCAGGGTTGCATGTTTAATAAAACAAGGTTACATTAAAGTTATATATTTAATAAAAATACAGAGACCTCAGATGGATTAAATGGCCACAGCCATGTGTTTATTGCCAATTACTGACAAAAACCTTTCCTAATAGAATCCAATTATTTTGAGATGTGCTCAGGGCAGGAATATCAGGGAGGCCATTTATCTATTTCATAGCATTGCCCTAAACCTACAGGGCAGCAGACAGCACTGTTGATATCCAGCCCTTCTGATTGATCATACCCACATCATAACAACCTTTTCACAACTCTTCACAATTCCTCTGGGCCACTTTACAATCTGTCAAGGAGCCATTGCCAGGCTGATAAGTCCCCTGGCAACAGTCCATTGGAGCTGTCTGGTCTGCAAAAGGTCCAACTAAAGAGTCTTGAGACCCCCTCCACTTACCTTGGCCTCCCTTACCTTTCCTGCCTTCTGCTTATATGACTGCAACGACCTAGCCTAACCTGTCTATATTACCCAGAGGAGAAGGCAAAAACCTGAAAAGCCCAGTGGGAAAAAACAGGAAATTCCTTCTTGACCCCTTAGTGAGATCACCTTTGCAGGTCAATGGGTCCCTTAACTATCTTACAGCTGACCCAAAACTGACTGGCAACTACCACCCTGCTTTTAAGAGGGGTGGGTTGGGTAGGACAAGCTGCCATGGTAGAGATTGAAAAGACTGATTTGTTTTGTTCCCAGCCTTTTCAATCTTTCCCCAGGACAGCCTAGCCCACCTTAACCCTCCTGACCTATCCTGACCCTACTTGTTCCCCACCTCCTCCCTCCTCCACTGAAACCTGAGTCTGACCTGCCTTGGACAAATAACAGCTTGCTGTGACTGGCTCACCAGCCGTTGCTTAATATGTGACAGAGCAAGCTGTGAAAAAGTATAGGTTTCCCAATTCTTTTGTTGTTATATAGGTTTCCCAGTACTTTTTTGTTGTATTTGTTACAGGGGGTTCTAGATCTTTTTCACTGCAGTTTCAGCATTTTTTAAATTTATTTTAGTCTTCTCCATCCAAGCCCCTCTTCACCCTTATGACAATCTTGTCCGTCTACTGGCTTGTCAAAACCACACTGTCATCTGGGAAGAGACAGTATGGATAAGTGGTATGACTTCATATTTTGGTCATACCCTTTGCCCCTTGCTATGTCTGATGTCAGTGTAGATCTATGTCTGCGGATGTACTGTTAGTGCATTTCTCCTTATATACATCAGGGATGAAGGTCCTGGTTCCCACACCATACGTGGGAGGCCCTAAAGCCAACTAATTTTCCTCTAATAATGTAGATGATCCAGGACCTCACAACATCTTGTTCATTCCCACCCCCCATCCAACTTCTCAGGGACCAGATCTGAAAAGTTTCTTTTAACACAGCAAACATAAGGCAGAGTCAACCCTTTTAAAGCAAAGTACTTTAGTAACCACCAGACAAATCTATGTGGTCTAGTCATCCAGAAAGATTGTTCACCATAAGATGGAAAATGTAAGGCTTTTAAAGGTTAATTATTGTCTAATGAAAACAAGTTTATAGATATGAAAAAAGTACTATTGGTAAAGAGATTTCTTCTTATACATTATCAGTTCTTTCACAAACCAAAAGAAACACAAGTATGCAAACATTTTGTATGAGCTAATCTTAGGCCTACCGGATTCTGACATTTGACTTTAACAGATTATACACTGTTATCCAGCTAAATAAAATATAGCCGACCTTTTCTGTCTGAGGGTGAGAAGCAAGGTTATTGGGCAGGTGTCATTCTACTCCTTTACCTGTTATAAAGGAGAACTGCTGAACTGATCAGGTGCAGTTAGGCTAGGGAACTTCACAATGAGATTCCTACTATGTAACTGAGAACCATGAAGTACAAATGTTAAGTTAAAATGCTTTTGGTATTATGTATTAACAATGACCCAATGGAGCCCTAATGGGCAAAGGAGCCTGTTGATATACTTCTTCTGGACTGGTAACACAGACAGCCTGCAAACTCGCCCACCACTCACTTCTTTGTGTGTTAAACCTCTGTAACAGTCTATGTTTTGTTTCTAAGCAGGCTTACTCTCTGTGTCAAAGTAGTCAGGCTTACTTTCTGGTCCTAAGCTAGACACCACATTCATACAAAAGAAAAGAGGCTGCAAGCAGATTGACGTTTCCTTTTCAAAACAGAAATACACGAAAGTGTTGCATGCCAGTAGTACTCTGAAGATGCAAGTGCTTGTGTGCAAAATGACTAAAGCAAAATTCATTAAAAAAGGCAGGACATCCCCTTACTTATATATACTAACTTTGACAGCCCACAGGCACAGAAAAAAAAGGACAAAATGTACATTTAAATACATTTTCACCGTGCTCTTTCTCCTTTGAATGTGCTGAAATTCCACTTCAGAAACTAGCATTACAGTCAATTAAATGAAACAATGTTGTAACATAAGATGTTTGAGGAAAAGATACACAGAAAAGTGAAATCAATGACTTGTATCTATCTATCTATCTATCTATCTATCTATCTATCTATCTATCTATTTATCCATCTATCTATATATATATATATATATATATATATATATATATATATATATATATATATATATATATATATATATACATAATTATATAAACAGTGGAATGTCTTTTATCAAGTTGGGCTCCATTGAAGTGTACTGCTAAGTACAAGAGGGCATTGAGTATTGAGTCCTGCTTCACTAAGTACAGGATAAGTTGAATAATCAAGGATGTATCATTAATGCTTGATATACATGCATTGCATGTGTGAGAGTTGCATGTATGTTAAATTTGATCTGACCCTGGAATTCATCCACAGTCCAAATCCAGTTCTTCATAGGTTCATAGGTGTTTACTAGGCTAACAGCCACAATGGCCTTTTTAAGCCAAGCCATGCACCCCAAATCTTTTGACAAGTTCTAATAAATGTAAGCAGGGGGTTGGGAGGTGAAATATTTATAAGCAGGGGCCTGAGAAATGAACTATTTACAGGTTGCCTGTGTCCATTAGAGACATAAGTGCAAAACCAGGGATGAATTTCATGTTCCCCATCCAGTTGTCCAAGTTACACTTGAATTGGGTTAGGGAGGAGCTCTACTTCACATGGATTTGTTTCCTGTTCCAGAGAAGGGGTAGTGAATGGGATACATACCTGTCTCTCCAGCAGGTCCTATTTATATGACAGGCAAGGTTTAAGTCTTTAGAACAGGTAATTCTGGTGCTGTTTGTTTTGTGGATATGCAAGAGGTCCATCAGAGTAGAGTCTGACTATGCCTTGAATGCCAAGCATAGATGTCCTCTCAATAGCCTGTAGGAGACAGGATACAGGGATAGGGCCTTGAGGCAGTCTGCGTTCTTTTAGTGAGGAACCTCTGTGGATGTTCCAATTGTTGGATATGCCTGGTTAGGTACATACCAAAGGGGGCATTGTACTCAATGATAGGTGTGATGAATGCTGAATACAGTAGAAGAATGACTTCCTTGGATCTAGATGCCATACCTTTGTTTATAAGATGCACAACGCAGAATGATCTTTTCACTACTGCAGGCATATGATGGTCAAAATAATAATACCCATTTGTTAACTAGACACACAATTCCTTTTTCATGGTCAAGAAGATGCAATATTTGGTTAAGTGATTTGTCAAATACATAAAGTAGACAAATGAGGGCTGAGGGAATGAAACCCTATACTATAGGAACTATAGTGCATGTCCTTAACCCTCTGCAACAACTGCCGGAAAGGATAAAATGGTCTCCAGAATGTGAACTAACTGGGCATTCACACTCACACACGAGTTAACCACGGTGGGACAAGAATCCCTACCTAGTTACCTACAGAACATGGTACTTCATGCAAGTACCACAGAACAAGTCTAAATTAACTCATTGCAACCCTATAGGCAGACCTCATAGGGTTTTTGTGGATTACAGAAGTAGATTGTCAGGCCTTTCTTCTGCACAGATATTGCTGCTGCCCAGTTGCTGCCCAGCTAGGTTTTGAACCCAGGTCTACAAGTCAGCAATCCTGTGCCTTAGCCTCTGTACTATAAAGTCAAGGTTATATTAGTCCAGAAAATATACATTCAGGCACTGCCATGGTGTCTCCATAGGTTCACAGGTAAGTGCTAGACTAGCTGCCCTTGTGGGCCATTTTAAGCTTAGTCAGTTTTCATCAATGGTGAAAAGTAAACCATGTGCCTTGTATCTGTGAGGTAAACACATTAACCATTATGCCCTGTCATCACTATACAGTAGACATTAGGGTTATGGTTACACCTTTCTGTAAGGCAAGCATATACTCTACCTAATACTGTTGTCATTAGGGACTCCATTGTGCAATACACAGATGTCCCACTCACCAGGTTAGACTAGGAGAAGGTAACAGTTAGTTGTCTATCTGGAGCATAGATACACAATATCATGCATGCGCTCAAGTCACTGCACCCCAGGCACCCATATGATTCTATCATAGTTCACGTGGGTGTAAATGACCTCAGACATACCTCACTGAACTATATATATATATATATATATATATATATATATATATATATATATATATATATATATATATATATATATGTATATATATAGTTAGTTAGGTTTGGGCCTTGCATTGGGCAACATTCTGCCTTCACCAAGGATGATGCCACAGTAATAAAACGATGGATTTTAATAATTGGCTTAGTTTCTGGTATCACTCCTGGGGAATTTAATATCTGTATGAATGGGAGTATATGGCCAACAGACCATGTTGCTTTGCCAAGGATGGGCTGCATCTGTCCCCCCAAGTTTTCAGATATTGGCTGAAACTTTTTCCACCCCATAGAGCTTTTTTAGGCAATACCAAAATACCGCTACCAACAAAGTGAAAAAATCTCCAAGCAACCTTAATGTTTTACTGCTCAATGTTTTGAGCACAAAACAAAAAAACTCCACAACCTTCAGGCTCTCCTCACTCTGGAAGATGTAGACCTTCATGCTGTGACTTGGTTTAAAACCATAGAAAGTACCTCAGCAGTACAAGGCTACATAGCCTTCCACACATTTAGACCAACACCAGCTCCAGGCCAAAGGTGGAGGTGCATCAATCTATGTTAGCAACAAACATACCTCCAGCATGGTTAAACAGAATGATAATATGGAGCTTATACACATGCAAGTCACCATAGGTAAGGTTCCTTACCATATCATGGCTAGCTACAGTCATCATATGTGCTCCTAGAGTCTCATGACTCTTACTTAAACCTTTTAGAGACACTCACCATCCAACCAAACACACTATTCATGGGTGACTTTAACTACCCCTCCATAGACTGGGAAACTTACACTGTCGCAAACTCACAGGCTCAATGCTTCCTGGAATTTATTAACACAAACACCCTGGAACAAATAGTGCACATTGCAGCCAGAGGATCACAAATACTGGATTTGGAGTCATTGACATGGGATATCATCATTTACCCCTCCACCCACATGTCCTATCCTTGTTAGTGAGGTCAGATCACAAAGCTGCCTCCTTCGAAGTAAAAATCAGTCCAGAAAACACAGCTAAACCAGTAACAGTTAGGAACTATTCTAAGGCAAACTACATACTATTAAGTGACAGTTTGTCAAAATTCAAGGCTCCCCCTAATCCCAAAACTACAGCTGCCTATGCAGAATTATTCACAGATTCCCTATACAAGTATGAGAATGGCTGCATAGAGGCTGCTGTACCTACCAGAAGTAAAACCAAAACAAACAGTAAAAACAAACCCCACTGGTGGAATCCTCACCTAAATAGGTTATATAATAAAAGAAGAAAACTCATGGCCAAAATCAGGAACAGCAATTTCATTAAAGACAAGTGGTCTCTTATACAACTAAACAAGAAACTAAGCATTCTTATTAAGTCCAACCAGGCCAACTACAAGGTCAGGATAGCCTCACAGGATAAGGACAATCACAAGGCTTTCTTCAGCTATGTCCAGAACCTCAAAGGTAACATACAGAAATGGTGGGGAATGGTAAATTTAGCATACACTTCACTGTCCTCCTCCCCCCAGCTCCACCAGGTGAAATCCCCTCCAACATACTTCTCCCAGCTATTAGCAGGAACCAGGGGCTGATAGCAATTGCTAAAGGCAAGAACACTGCCTCCATGGGTCTTGACAAAATCCCCAGTTGCCTCCTGAACAGTCTAAAACACAACCTATCAGGACCACTTGAGACACTCTTCAACTACAGCCTTAAACAGGCTACATTCCATGTGACTGAAGGACCACAAACATCATTCCCCTCCACAAGGGTGGATCATCAACCACCCAGGTTACTAGAGCCCCATCAGTCTAACAAGCCTAATATACAAAGCTATGAGACAAATTATCTTGGAAATGACAAACAAGGACATTGGCAACCTACAGACACTGGATCCAACACCATTTTAGCTTTGTTAAGGAACAGTTATGCATAAATATCTGGTAGACGTCTTTGAGAGGGTCACCAAGGCAATAGACAAGGGTAAAACAGTGCATGCTGCATATTTTGACCTAGCCAAGGCATTTGATACAATACCCCACTCAAGCATTATTGACAAGCTCTCTGACCTAGGCATAAATCCCTACACAACTCTCCAGATTTGCAGCTGGCTCACAGACAGGACTCAAGTCAGGATTAGTAAGATCACATTCAACCAAGAGAATGGTCACCAGGAGAATACCCCAGGTCTCCATGCTCAGTCTGCTTTTGTTTGGCATCTACTTCTCAAAAGTCAATGCTAACATTTAAGGCATCAGGCTCACCAGATGATTGTAAATTGGAAGATGTTATGGATGACCCCCAAGACACCAACATCTTGGAAGAGGGTAAATGACTGGTGACAAATCCATGGCTTAAAACTCAGTGCCATCAAATGCATTATAATGCCCTTTGGGAAGCTATCAACCCAAGTTAATTACATCATCGATAAAACACCCCTAAGAGTCGACTGTGTAGTTAGGCATCTGGGAACATATGTAGACAGCAATCTGGCTTTTGGCTAACATATAGCTAAGATAGTTTGAAAATCATTCTATGTCACCCAACTTATAGGTAAGGGTAGGGCATCCAGGTCCAAGGAAGTTATAGTGCCACTCTACTCAGCCCTAATCAGACCTGTCATTGAATACAGTACTCCCTTTGACATGTATCTAACCAGACACTTGTAACAGCTGGAATGCCCACACAGGTCTCACCAGGAGAATTCAGGGCATGAATACCCTGTCCTTCACTAATCACCTAATGGCTCTGTCTCTCTATTCAGTCTCCTACAGCCTGAGATGATAAGGGGACCTTGCCTGACTTACAGGTCTTCCTCAGACCCAAGCCTGATGGTTCAGTTTCACATATGTAAAACAGCAGCACCAGAAACACTATGTCACAAGTAAAGTTCAGATTTTTGGATCTAAACAGACATCCTGGGGAGACAGGTATGTGTCCCAAAGGACAATAGAGTTCATCCCTGACACTATTCAAATGAAACCATGACAGCTGAATAGGACATCATACATTTACCCCTAGTCTGGCCTCTATGACCATTATGGACAGAGGCCATTAATCAGAAAAGTATTATCCTAACTACCTCCCCTACAAATCCTTAGTTACCTCCCTGCTAATATGAATCCCCCCGTCCGCCTGTATACAGGCCCATGATACTCAACACCCAAATGGTTTGGGGTGCGCAGCTAGGCTTGTAAGGCCCCTAGTGTCCTTGTGGTTGTTAGCCTAGTTATAACCTATGAAGTTGTGAAATGTAATAACTGTCACCCTAATCCATCTGTAATCCGTAATCTATTTATAACCATGACTAGTCAGTCAGTCAGTTTAGTGTGACAGTTGATATAGAGTACCAAGGCTATGAGCAGTTAACAGGCTGTTTACCATAGGCCAGGATTTGATTCCCACAGACTTCATTTGCCTTATGTGATTATGAGTAAGTCACTCAGCTCCTGAAAAAGGAGCAGTTGTGTCTAACTAAATAAAGCAAAATATTAGCTATGATTCTCACTCTCATGTATAACTGTAATGTTTTTGCCTATATAGCCGTTCTTATCGGGCATTAAATGTTCTATAGTTATTGTGGTTCAGCATTAAACAATTCAAGTTATTGTTTCTTTTCTTATAAAGTGGACATAAATTCAATTTCAGTACTGCTTCTGCAGTAAACCACTGTCCTCACTAGATAGAGAAGGGAAAATGTATCATAAAATTACATCCCATCTGCCCTCTGCTGGGGTTATTGTTTAGAGCACTAAACTCCAGAGATCCACTCATCTTGTTTCATTCAAAAGTACAAAGTCCTTCCCGTATCTACTGGAAAGCGTCAACAATAAATTCTGATTTGATAAGTTAAATTATTAACTTCTCAATACACATAATACTTAAGTGATCTCTGCTTGCAATGATTTTGGGCTAGTTTACAAAATGCTACAGAGTATGTGATGTACATAGTTATTAAAGGCTGTTATACTCTTACAATTTCACTTTTGAAATAGAGCCTGCAATTTGATTTGCTTTAAAACAAAATGCAGAGGAACAGAAGTGATTGTTTAGTGAGCTGTCCATAAATGTGTTTTTTTTTTTTAATTTTCCTTATCTGGGGCAGACCTCTGATTCTTCTGGACCACTTTCAGTTTCAGCCTGAGGATTTTTCTCCAGGACTGATTCCAGAGCATGGTCGTGTGATACCGAGCACAGATGTTATTGCCACAGTGCATAAAGTTCCATATAGCACTGCTGAAATGCATCATATTTATGTTGTAGAAGCAAAGTATTAAGTTTATACAGTGCTAAAGACTTAAATACAGCCAGTATCATTAAAAGGTATTTTAGTTTTTTGTCAAACTTTATATGTATGTATATATATATATATATATATATATATATATATATATATATATATATATATATATATATATATATATATCTATGGATCTACTTCACAAAATGAAACCCCATAGCACCAAAATCCACAACACCGAGACCGCATGCACGAAATCCCATAACACCGAAAACACACAACCACGTTAAAGCACATACATAATACACACATACACAGCTGCCCCAAACTACCTAACACAACATCCTACAATACAGATAGATAGGGGGGCAAGCCCCCCTGCACCCCCCACACCCCCTTCTTTAATATTCTAACTCCGAGATCGCACAGACACACAAGGCAAACTCACACCCACACATTACAGTCCCTCACACACACACACACACACACACACACACCACAGTCACAACACACACTTACACACACCACTAACCCTCAAACTTACACTTACACATACATACATACCTGCACCACAACACCAGAGGTGTGAAATTCAAAATCCTGTAATACCAGGATTTTGAATTTCACGCTTCTGGTCTTTCGGTGTAATGGGGTTTCGTTCATGTCATCTCGGTGGTATGAGTTTTGGTGTTCTGGGGTTTCGTTTTTCTGAAGTAGACCCATGTATATATATATATATATATATATATATATATATATATATATATATATATATATATATATATATATATACCTACACATCACTTTTGCAGGGGAAATAAATTAAAAAGTAAAATTACAGAGAGAGGCTCCCTCTGGTGGGCATCATTTAGACCTCCATTACAGTTTTAGTAGCATATGAGTTATAATGTCCTCCAGCCTCAGAGATAGTACCAGCAGTGTTTCATGGGCCTCAAGTTGCAGTTCCACTCTTATTTGGCATTTACTTCTTAGAAGTAAACTTGGACATCCAAGGTGTCTGCCCACTCAAGTACAGATGACTGCGAATTAGGCACAGTTTTCAGTTTCTCCCTTATTATCTATATTCTCCAGCAGGCTTTGGATCAGACCAACAACTGGTAAGGTGGAAACAACATCACCCTAAATGGCATGAAGTACAGCATAGTAACCTATCACTGAAGCTGTTGCCCACTTCCCTTATCATGTCACTGGCATCCCCCCCCAAAAAAAAAAAAAAAAAAAAACAGGTTCTGTTATTAAAGGCCTCGGTTCCTATGCAGTTTCAGTTGTGTTTAGGAAGCATTGTGTCTTGCATAGCTTATCTGCCTGGATATTTCCTCTAGGCCATATGATATCATTGTGTGTTTATACTCCTCACGTATTGGATCTATCATTGAATACAGTGCCCCCCTTTAGAATGTCCCTAAGGTCCTAAAGATTTCTGACTTAAAAATCTCTGCTTTAAGCCAATAATGGCACCCTTACTAGTTAAAATTACTGTCCCTCTACTTTATTCCACACAAGGTGTTAAGAGGTGACCTTTGCTTAAGTTTTGTATTAGAAATCATTTGTGCGTTTTTGCCTTCTCCAACTTCATAGACCAAACAAGCACCTAATCCTGAAACCTAAATCTCCACTGTAAGATCAAGGACACCTGCCTGTGTGATACATCCTTTTACCTAAAGCCTTCTTTAACTTTGGAATAGACTCCCTCTGCATGTCAAGTAAACTACTTCCTTGACTACCTTCAAAGCCATCCTTGCCAATTGGATGGGTAACCACAAATTCATACCTAATGTTAGTGCAAATTATCTTTTATCCAGAGGGAGCTAGTCCACTTGTCACTATAAAGGTTTTGTGGCTCAGCTTCTCAGTGGCTTTCCATCTATAAGCTTATTATTAACCTGTGGACCTGTAAGTCTACTGGTGTATAAATATTAAAGCCAGCTAATATGACCAGGCTCTTTTAAACTATTCTTAGTGCGTGAAGAAAAATATTGTACAGCACTCTTTGTGTGGAAAATGTTTCCCTGCTTTACTTTTAACAGCCAGCATTTAGTTATGCATTCTTCTTAATGGAAAATGATTGGTCTATTCTTGTGTGTGGTAACAGATAATATTCTGTTCTCTTCAGTCTTATATACCATTCACAAGGTATCCAAGGAATACTTACATGTCAAAAAGTATACATTGTTGTCAGACTTTGTAGGATACATTTTTATGCATTTAAAATATATTGCTTAAAACGTGAATGCAATTGATTTTTATTACATGATATATAGATTCATGTAAATTAATGGTATGTCATGTCTATGTGTAATGGTGTCAATATATTTTCTTCTTTAGATGTAATTTTTATCAGTATTTGCAAATACTATGCATGGCCATTTGCTTCTGTGATTCTATGTTGTTGTTTACAGTGAAGGTTTCATCTATTGTTGCTTCTAAACCTCTATATTCAGTAAGTATTGAAATTGATATATTAAGTATGAATAGTTCAATTTAGGAATAGTCTGTCTAAAATATATAATATTACTTTTTGTTGATATGAAATGTAAATTTTGTGTTATTAGCCCATTTATTCACCATATATAAATTAAGATGTGATGAAATCTGACTACTGATCAACACAAGCACATTTGTTTATTTTACAGCTAGCTCTCTCTCCATTTTTAATTCAGAACTTTGCATCCATTAGCCAAGACTTCAGGAAGAGTAGTAAATTCCCTTAATTACAGCTTCTGTTTTAGCAGTAATAAAATATGTTGCATATAATTATACACCAGCTTGTATTCAAAGTGTACCATAACCCACAGGCAATCTGATGTCCAAAGACTATGCTACAGAGTCAGAAAGACACATGGCCTTTCTTAATGGGGAATGTATATTGATGGATAATGGATGTGTCTAGTGCATGTCATTTGTTATGTAATATTTCTGTAACTTAAACCTCCATTAGGGTGGAAGAACTATGAGTGTAATTATAGGTCTGTAGCTACACACATGATACATTTCCACCTTTGAAAAGAGGCATAACACTCCATTCTGAACCTGCGGACCATTTTATTGCTGAAAGCAGCTGTGCAGAGATGCTGTTTTATGATTTAACTCTGACATTAGTGTCCTGGGGAAAGGTTCTGGAAGACTATACAGGTGTCTATCTGTTAATGCAGCCCTTTAGAAACTTCCTTTTAATAATGGTGTACATCATATCTTGCCTGCGGTTGACCTGCTCCTCTGGTGTACCTTATTTAAACCAGAATGCTTACAATGGCAGCCCACAAAGGAAGACAGTACTCTCGTGTGACCCCACTGACCTCATGCTGACCTTTTTTTATGAAAGCTTGCAGCCTGAGGTGTAAGGAAAAAAGATTATTAAAGAGATTATGTGAATAAATGCTATACAGAAAGTAGAAATGAATATAGTAAAGCATAGAAGAAACTCAAAATACATTAAACGTAAGTAATATTAGCAATAAAACATTAAAGCATATATGTAACAAAACTGTAAGCTATTGAAGTAAGAAAAATGTAACTATAAATAACAGAATGGAATTGTGAGTGGAGATGTGCAAGATTCATGTAAAATGAAGAAACCAGGTGTCAATAAATACTTAGTGAAAACATGTCATAAAAGTAAATCATGCAGTGAGAATATACAAATTAAGTTAAAATGATGATCAATCTAGAACTACATCCACAGACCAACAATAATGGCAAACAATGCCAGTCATTTCAGTAATTGCAGAATTATAAATGAAAACTAGGAAACGTTGAAGGACCTCAAGCAAATGTCTACCAAGCCAGAAGAAGCCACTGTCTAGCTAAAGTAGCAATTTTCAAAAATAAATCCAAAATTATCCACCAGTGACAGAAAACAGTTCTCCAGGGTCAGTGTCCAGATATCAGTCATGGTGTAAAGATCCATGGAGTTTATCTGTAATAAATGACGCTTATAACCTTAGCAATGGTCAGGAGGTAAAATTCCACAAACAGAAATAATCATCAGGAGCAGGTTCCAAGCCATAAGGTGCAGTCCAAAGGAAAGTCCATACAGCTTCAAGAGGATAATATGAGAAAAAGAAGAAACACAAAGACAAGGGCAATACACTGAAGCCCACCTTTGGGCTTAGCTTCTACAACTTTAAAAATCAAAGTGGCCAGTATGGTGTAGCAGGAGGTGGCAGATACATTGGCTTGGAACAACAATCCATGCCAATGACTAGAGAGCGCAGAACAGAACACAGAGCTACTCCAGTCAATCCTCCACTTCAAGCTGCAAAGCCCATATAGCACTGTCAATGATATGCTCCCTGAATCCCAGGGTTACTATTATAAAGGTCATTGATTTGTTTTGTTTGTTTGTTTTATTGCCCTCTTACATTAATTGCTTAGGCCTACCTGAAAAGAGTCTTTGGACCAATGTGCCAAGCTGGTTAACAAGTGGCAAATGAAATCAATAAATAAATGAATGTATGGATGAATGAATGTTTGACTTTTGTCTTCCTTTATTTTTTTATGAGTGTGCCATCCCACAGAGGAAATGTTAAACCAAGGTCTCATCTACCTGAGTCGGTGGCAGATCATGTAGATGTAAAAGATGCCTTAGCACTTATTGAAAAGAGTAGGGGACATTCCCTGGTGCCATGGCCACATTAACAAAGCATAAGTAAGTAAAAATTAATAAAGGTGTAAGGAAAAGATAACAGATGCAGACAACTGGTCAGAAGTTATAATAAGACTATATCATGTCAGGAAAATGCTGAACATTTATAGAATAACAGGGAAATGCAAAATGTTGGTTCACTTAAAGATTGTAGGAAGAGGAGAGGACATGGAAATGAAATATATTATGATAGAACAAAATACTCTAAACTGCCCATACATATTACATTTACCCATGCTTATGTGGCCAAAGTTGTGGCTGAAAGTGTCCAAGGTAGGCTACGTCACATACCAGGCCAAAATAACAGTAAACTAAAATTAAACTGAACTGGGTTAAAATAGTAGGACTAAAAGACTGTATAAATATACAGAGAAAAATGTTTTAAGAGTAGGGGTGAAGGGCTGAAAATGAAAATGCAAAATGGGGGGTTAGAAATGTTAGAATGTTTAGACAATGAAGAAAAAGGTATAACAGAGTCAAAAAGGGGCAGGGTGCCAGAGAGAGATGGTGTCCTCTATGAGGTATACAGATGCCGATGTTTATGACCAGTCATGAAAATGGAATTTATCAGCAGCTTTGGAAGACATTTTGAAAATGGGGCAAGTACAAAATTTAAGGAAATTATGTTCTTTTTTATTTTAAGTATTTAGAGAACTGAATACCAAAGTGTATTTAATATAGGCATAAGATTACTAAAAAAATTGAAAAATGCGATTTTTTACCAGAAGTTAGAAAAAGGGAAAGATTGATTTTGATTCACTATGTAGGATAATAAATTTGCTTGAAGAAGAAAGAAAGGGAATGATGGAATATTATTTTTGTTAATTGGTCCAGAAAATTCTTTTGACATGGAACACTCAATGTTTTATTATGAAGCAGTTACTTTTTCACAGAAGTGTGTACTTGTATATATTTATTTAAATTTACATAATGGGCGTGATAGATAAATAAGTATGATAATAGTATATATTTTCTCAAATTAATGTTTATGCCACTTTTTCATTTTTTTTTTTTACTCTTCAAACTTGCGATCTCATGGAAAATATATAAATGTATACAGGGAAAATCCAGACTGGCCTTGGAGCTTTTCATTTGACAAGTGACATTCCCACAGTGCACTGTATACCAATATACAATGAGGGAATCAAACACATGATGAAGCCTACTTCACACTTATAGCCTTAGATGTCTATGCTGTAGAACTTTATTTACTGTTAGTTGGACGGGGATTAAAAAAAAATGGATGAATCCAGAAAAAAATAAGGCAAGACCCACTTCTTATCAGTCATTTCCTATGTTCCCTCTAGGTACAATTTAAATCTGACATTAAAAGCGTACCTAGAGAATAAATGTTTATTGAGAATCTTTATCCCCCTGCAGTAACTCAGTATTTTTTTTAAGGAAAAGACACTTTGGACTCCCCGAGTGAGGATATCTTGCTCCTAACTTCTGTGCTTCGCAGACAGTTACAGCTTTGTCTGTGTATTTAACAAAATCATGACATAAATACAGTAAAAGAAAACAACACACTGTCTCACTAATTATGTAGTTAAGCCTCAGAGATACTAATTGTGTGGTTTATATGGCATATAAAATGTATAATGCATGACTTTCCAGAACAATATGACTTTATTAAAACACTACAGCACTCATGGAAAGTACAGCTTGTTAACTTTTGTGTGGTGAGTTTGTGTCTGCTGGTGTGTGGGTGGATATCTACACATGTAAATAATATAGCTAAATAATGTGATAAATTGAAATATCACTGCTTTTAAAAGTAATATATCAAAGTGAAGCACTTTTAAATACTCTTCAACGTCTCTTTGATTGCCTCCAGTGAGGGCAATAAACAGCGGACCTATACAACAAGCCAAGTCTGAAGCTTTGTTTTTTGTTCCAAAATAAAGCAAATAAAACAGTTTCAAGCCATTCTTTAACTTTATTTCAGAAATCTTTTCCAAAAAAGAAACTGTCCAAGAAATCGATCTTCTTAAAAGAAGAGGAACTTGGAAATATTGCCAGATGAATGCAGGAGGAAGAGGCCAGTTTCCCAGCAGGCCCCTATTGTGACATCATTCTTTCTAAAATAATATTCAGGTTCCTGTTGATCATTTATGTGACCCTCACATCTCATACTTTACTTATGGCAAACCTTGGCATTGCTCTGACCATACTGTCTGGACCTGCAGCCACCAGATTTTATACAATATTACTTTTAAATCACAGTCATGTAGTTTAGCTGTCATTTTTCTCACATCAGGTCTATACCAATAATAGGCTGTAATGCCCACTGTTCCTCAGTATTTTCATCTGCTTCCTGTCCTGATGCCATCTTAAGCTTGGTGTTTCTCTCTATCAATAAATGTTCTTAAGAATTTGAATTCCATGTTGCTTTTTCCTCTTTGT
Organism: Protopterus annectens; assembly: GCF_019279795.1. Lineage (NCBI taxonomy): Eukaryota > Metazoa > Chordata > Ceratodontiformes > Protopteridae > Protopterus > Protopterus annectens. The sequence goes on from NC_056739.1 coordinate 1,057,701,340, forward strand.
GCTGTATCCATCTCTGTAATCACTTGATATAGGTGTAACCAGTTGGCAGAGACATTTTTCAACTCTGTCTGCCCTGTGTAGAGGAACAACAAACAAATGGGAGCACACATATGACTTGTATGTACTAGAGACTACATCCACAATGACTTAATGGCCCCAGGTGTATCCCAGCTCAGAGCAAACGTGATGCTGTCTGGATAAGAAATGAATGTGGTGTACATTTATCTGAGGCCAAAGCCATTACCTCCACCATGCAGCACTGCCTTCACTGTACCTTGCTTATGACAGAAAAATGGATCCTTCTTGTTACTCCACATCCCCTGACATTCCTTTACCCATGATGCAATTCCCACTGCACCACAGTACAGATCACAGAGATACCTGATACAGCTTTGCTCTTGGCTTATTTTAGACTTTGCCAGGAGCAAGCAAACCCTATGTGACAGCCTAACACCACTGTGCAAAACAATTAACTAACTTCCCTTTTCCCTTGCTTAGTTGTGCTATCACAGATATCCTATGTGCCAAACAAAATACTCAGAGATTTATTTTAAATAGCATGCTTCATAATCATTCCTGCATTTCTTAGGGAATGAGTCCTAGATGTTCCCAAAACATTACAGACCAATGAGTTAACCACCCATGTCTCTTATCAGGTTCTTACTTCCATCAGCATTGGAGTACCTTCTTCAGGACATAACTCTCCCTGTCCATGCCACTCTGAGACCAGGTTATTGCCAGTACGTTCATGCGTGCTTTAGTTGTAGTGACCAATGACTTGGCTAATCATGAAACATAACCCATCAGCTGTGCCACTGTGGAATGGGGTACAGCTCTTTCCTCCCACACCATTACAAAATGAGGTATCCCTTCCTGCTATGTATGACAGCCTGATATAGCTGTCCGGTGTCTGTAGTGTCATGCTTTACACTTGTCTTCAAGTAGGTCCCAGAAATGGCAGGAACTGCAATGAGGTACAGTTCATCTTCTGTTGTCAATTGCTTGAAGCATTCCCACCCACTAAAGTGTTACCTATTCCTGTATTTGGAACACTCACGTCATGTTCCACATAAATACCATAGTGAATAAATGCCACATTAGCCATGCCATAACTTGCTCCCAAAGTATTTTTTTTTTTAATTTGTTATGTGAGTAGATGAGTTGGTCCATGGATTCTTTTCAACTATGACCTGAGCCAAAATATGTGTAATTGCATACAGAACAATTACATATATGTAGTGTACAAAAATGATTATGTACATAAAATACAATATGTAAAATAAGTACATAAAATATAAAAATATTGTACAATGTTACAGACTAAAGATGAATGCAGTAATTCTGAAGTTGCTGCGGAATAATATTAGGAGATAATTAGCAGCACATTATATATTATCTAACTGACCTTTTCTGAGGTACTTCTCTCTGAGGTTTACTCCTACTACCCTGGTTAAATAATCCATTTCTGAAATGCTCGTATTGGTATTGCTTACCAAAAGCCAGTGGCAACTTGTCTGTGAAAGAATTGCCATTAAAATAGGTGCTAAAACCACCACTCCTCTTTCTCCTATTTCTCAAATCTAGCTCCCACCACTGTACCACTTGTACGATATATTATGCTCTGTTGAAAAGAGCAACAATAGCTGTCTGTATGTTTTAGCAAATTTGAAATTAATTTCTCCATGTTTTTTAAAATTGTTGTAAAGGCTATTGTATATTATTGCCTCTCAAATGATAGCATCAGTCTGTGTATTACTACTGCTTGTACATTGGAGCCGAAAATGGGCCCTGTGCCATGTTGGATTTTCTCGGAAAGAAAAACAATAAATAAATACATGTTTTGCTCTCTTGTTTCAAAAACATCTCTTTTCAGACTGTTTTGTATACCTCTCACAAAAATGTAACATGTTTCAACACAAGGAAGAGAGGGATACCAGAATGAGAATGGTCCTCTATTTTTATTTATTTTTTAGCTGGTAGGGTAGGCTGGTATTTGGCAACTTCAGTTATGAAGCAGGTAAATTATGCTACAGTATGACACTGAAAGATAATACAGAAATATTCACATATGAGGACAGACAAAGGTATACAGATTACAGTTAAATAAGGTAGATTATAAAAATTATAATAACTAACATATATTCTAAATATCTGAAACCTTAGCACTTATCCTAGATCACAGAAATTAGTATAATATGTGAAAATGTTATGATCTATACGCTGGAAGGAAGTAGAGAAGTAAAGAAACAGTGCGATGTGTAGAGACTCAAAATAAAATAAAACACAACAGTGGGTAACAGAAAGTATTCTAAACATGCTGAGTGTATTAAATTGTAGTAAATACGTAAGAAATATATATAACTTCAGCAGGATGTTGTATTATTAACGAGAAATGTTTCTGACCATTAAGGTATTTCAAATAATCTACTGTCCTGAAAGCAGTAGCCACCACATGATGGTCCGAGGTGTGATTGTAACTTGGGTTGGAGCAATTTACAGTTGGCTTCATTACATATATCACTGTGAAAGTTCCAGTTAGCAGGGGCCATATCACTGAAAGCTGTGTATCCCATCGCTAAGAAAAAAAATAGGACTTTGCAATGTGAAACTTCCTGGGAGGTTGGATCTGAGAACAAATAAATATGACCTGATGGGTAACTTATGAAATGAGGGGAAGCAGTAATCTTCATTTAAGAGCTTAAAGGTAACAGAAGAGAGCAGGAAAACTCCAACAGCTGCAACTGGCAAACACCTAGCCATTTTTAGGTTGAAGCAGTGATGCCCAAATCTTTATGAGAATAAGTTGAATATATAATTTTATTAACTGTGATTTAAAAGGTGTTCATATTTTGGCTAGAATTTAATGATGTAACAGGGACAGCATACTCCATCCTCAGAAAAGGAACATTAATAGCTAGAGCTTGCATTTTATCTATGGTTAGCCAGATGGAGATAGTCGTTGGGTCACTACTTTGTTCAACTTTTATCTACATCATACTCAAAATAAAATATGAGATATGGCTATAGTCCAATTTATTTGTAGGAGAGCTTGTTTTATAGGGGAGTTCAGAGTCCTTGAAAGTAAAGGCCTTTGCTCTTTTCAGCTTTTGAGTTGTATCGAAGAACATATATGTTGTTTTAGCTGTGTTACTGGTGAGAGATTATTAATCCTCAGACTTTTACAATTGCTTGTCGAAGTCACAATATAATTATGTTTGGATTAACATACAGGAAGTTCAAGCTTTAACGAATACCACATTTTCAGTGTTCAGCATTAGGAGCACAACTGTATAAAAGTGGAAAGTTCACTGATAAATAAGGAAAAAATAATATACCAAAAACTGAACCTTGAGGCACACTTGTTTTAATGGAGCCATATTTTGAGAGACTATTTCCAGAAACTTTTGTCTAATTAGTAATCTTTGAGCCAAGCTAGTGGGACATCTCCAAATTCTAAGTCCATTAAGCCTAGCCATGCAATCCAACCCAATTGTTTCCCTATGTATCATGGGCATTTATTATTTATTTATTTATTGACATTTGTTGACCGGGAAACTCCACTGGGTCAAAAACTCATTTTCAGTGGAGGCCCGAGGAGAAAAGCTCCAGGTACAGATCAAATTTAAAATAATAAGTAGTGTACAAAAAAAATTATACAATTTCCTTGTGGTTAGTAATACACAGAGCACAAAGTTTTATACAATCTGAATTAGGTGTTAGAAATACACATGCAGTATTTTTAATGGCATTTGTTGTATGGAGGGAAAATAGACATTAGTTACTGTGATGCCCCACCACTGGACCAGTAATCAAGGAGCCTCAATCCTCACCACTGGCAACAGTAGGGGACGTACATCGGGAGGATGACAGGTACACACACAGTATGTACCTCTCTGCATCAAGTACAATTTCCCTTAAAGGCACAAAGAGACCACAGTCAGTCTGGGGCTGGTTTCTCCCTCTTTCTCCAGATCCCCAATAAGACTCACCACTGGCACAGCTATAGAATTGAGATCTCAGATGAGTGGCCAAGCCAAGACCTCCAGCACCGTCTCTGTCCAACCAGTGCTTTGTGTCCCTTCCCAAGTAGCTGACGCATACACTCCTTGGGGTTTGATTTACACACACACACACACACACACACACACACACACACACACACACACACACACACACACACACACATACACACACACGCACACACACACACACACACACACACACACACACACACACACACACACACACACACACACACACACACACACACACACACACACTCTTGGGAAAGGCTGCCACAGGTTTGCTAGCTATGCTCCCTTTTGCTCAGACTATAAGGTAGTTATCACTGCCACCAGCCAACTCCTTACCAGCTACTTTAAGGCATTTAACAAAAGGTGTCCAATCTTACTGTGTAATGTTACTATCAATACAAATGGTAGTTTGACCAAAAGCAATGCTATTAAGAGTGGCCCACACAGTGTCACCAAATAAATATGCAAGTACTCTCAGAACTTAAATATCTCTACACAGATCAGCCACAGTGAAATGTTTAAACATATTTAATAATAAATAACAAAATAACAAGACAATACTAAATATACATTTACAGTGACATCAGAATTCAGAATCACATGAAATATTTAAAACGACATTGCAGGACAGTCTCAAATAAATAAATAAAAATATCTAAGCTAAGCTTTACTATATGCCTGACTATATCTAAGAGAATTACTATACCCTAGTTAACTTACTTACAGAGCAAGGCAGATGTGTGGTGAATGGTTTCAGTTGTTGTCAGGTCCAAGGCAGAATACAGAATGCTCTGTCTCTGTTAGAAAGTTCTCAAATTAATATCTCAAATATTACTGCTGGGATAGCTTGCAGAATGGCATAATTTCTTGCCATCTGACTCTATTCCAGGTGAAACCCCCTCTTCTGGAAGCTGGCAGTATTTAGCATTTACCTGTGAAATACATAGACCTCAGATCTTTGGCAGATGCTGGAAGGCATAAAACAATTGCATTCCTTTGTACTTTCAGAGCTGGTAATTAGTTCACTCAGAAGACAATGCAGAAAGCTTCTTAGCACAGACTCTGTCTGTAGCTGCAATGAAAACAGAAAGATACCATATTTTTATTGTATAGTCATAAAGCAATAGTGGATGTACATTTCTGTTCTATTCCAGTAGGGCACATTCTGGTTATATTTCAAACAGCACTTTGCAAAAGCCTTTTAAAAAAACTTTTCAACACACACTTCTGTACCAACAGTTTGATGTACACATGACATACAGTTCTAATACATTTGTAACACAAGCAGCTTATATAAATCATGTTGATATTCACAAATAACGTAATATTACTTACAAAATTCCAGCTAGCTGTGCTGGCAGTATCCCCCTTTGTCACAGTTACATTCATTAAAAGCAGTTCATTCATGCATTTCAATACATGGAAAGTTAGGATTTAGTCTAATAATGATTATAGAAACAAGACAGTGATTGACAAACCTTAACTGATGTAGAAAAGTCAAAGTTCAGAGGATTTACACATTATTATTTGATATGTCATAAGAGTCATACTAGCCAGTACAATCTTGGAATTTGTTTATGGTGATTTAGAGTTCAGGGCACAAGGATAGATGTGATTGTTGAGAAAGTAGCTTTTTAGGGTGAATTTGAAAGTTTTTATGGAATCAAGTTGTGTAGTAGAGAAGGGTAGGGCATTCCATAATTTTGGTACGGAGTGGGAGTACAAGTTTTGTCCTACTCTCTTGCTAGCTTTGGATATGCTTAGAAGCTGTTTATTAATAGACCAAGGATTCTGGGAGGGGATGTAGGATTGTAGGATAGAATGAAGTGAAGGGCAGTCTTCTGGGTTATATATTAGTTTATGAGCAAGAGTTAGTTGGGTGTAATGAAGCTAGTGGGGGAATTCAAACCATTTCAATTCTTTAATAGCCTGGCAGTAGTGTGTATGGCTTTGTAGGCCAGTGGCAACCTTTGCAGTTCTATAATAGCATGATTGCAGTTTGGTGCTTAGAGATGTGTGAAGGTTGGTAAAGATGGGGGAACCACAGAGGAGGGAAGGGAGTGGGAGGGTATTTTCCAGTTTTATTTTTGTGAGTTTGTCCATATAGAGTTTATGTCTGTAGAGTTTGCGTGTTTTTTTATTGTATTACGAATATGTTGTTCAAAGGATAATTTGTCATCTATAGTAATGCCTAGTAGTTTTGCAGTCTTTATTACTTCTGCTTCAGTCTCGTTTTGGGAGTAAATTTTAAAGTACCGTGGAGGTGGTTTTGATGAAAATAGTAGTAGCTTAGATTTTTTGGGATTTAGTAGTAGCTGTGCTTAGTTTAACCAAGTTTCTATGATTGAGATGGCATTTTGTTTTACTTTTAGAGATCTGGGAAGTTGATAGAGGAGGGGGATATGAGATATGATAGTAGAATCATCAGCATACTGGATGAGTGAACTTTGTAGGGAGACTATGTGGAGATTTTTTATAAATATATTGAAAAGCAAAGGTCCAAGAATAGACCCTTGGGGGACCCCTGTCTTATTAGGAGGGGGCATGTTAGTTAAGAAGTTTTTAGAAGTTATGTGGAGGGGGGCAAGTATGTTAGTTTGGCATTACTGTTTGCCTCTATCAAAGACATGAGGGCCAAAACTGGGGTGAATTTCTGATTTCCTATTCACTGGTCAAGGTTACACATAAATAGAGTTAGGGATGGGCTCTATTTCACATGGACAGGAAACCTGTTCCAGAGCATGAGGATCCTCTGAGACACATATCTGTTTTGCCTACGTCTTATTTATGTCACAAGCAAAATTTAAATCCTTGGATTTAGGAGTTCTGATGTGGTTCATTTTGCAGATGTGTAATCCCTCAGAGCTGGATCCGAGGATGCCTATATGCCAGGAGTAGATGATCACCTTTCAGTAACCTGTAGAAGGCATATGACTCTAATGTGAGCTGTATAGGACAATGTGTTTATACCCTGGATTTTCTTGGTAAGGAACCTCTGTGGATGTCCCAGTTGTTGCATATGTTTGGCTAGGAGCATTCCAAAGGGGGTATTATACTCAATGATGGGTTTGATGAGAGCCGAAAAAAGTGGCACTGTGACGTCCTTGGATCTGGATGCCATGTCCTTTCGTATAAGTTGGGCAACATAGAATGACTTTCTTAATTCTTGGCCACATGTTAGACAAAGGCCAGATTACTGTCTACAAATGTTCCCAGATCCCTGACTATTGGGTCAACTCCTAAGGTTGTCTTATCAATGGAGTAAGTAGCCTGCGTAGCAGGTTTCCCAAAAGGCAATATCATGCATTTCTTGGCATTGAATATTAGTCCATGACTTTGGCAACAGTCATTTGTCCCAACTAGTAGGATGTTTGTGTCATGGGGGAGTCTATAATAGCTCCCAATTTGCAGTCATCTGTAAACTTGGACAGCCAAAGGTCCTTGACATTAGCCTTTACCTCTGAGAAGTAGATGCCAAATAGGAGTGGTCCCATTACACAGCCCTGGGGTATCCCACTGGTGAATGGTGTCTTAGTGGAGGTGGTAACACCAATTCTGACTTGCTGGGTCCTGGCTGTGAGCCAGATGGCAATCCAGTGAGTTATGTAGGGGGTTTTGCCCAAAGTGTAGGTAGGCAGCATGAACCATTTTTCCCTCATCCATTGCCTTGATGACCTTCTCAAAGTTGTCAACCAGGTTTACTAGGCAAGATCTTCCCTTGACAAACCCAAACTAGGTTGGATACAGTGTCTAAAGGCTGCCTATGTTTCTGTTGATAATTTCTATGATAATTTGTTCCATAGATTTGCATATTAGACTAATCAGACTGATAGGTCTGTAGTTTCCAGGGTTTGTTATTGGTCCGTCCTTGTGAAGTGGGATAACTCTCTCAGTCCTCCTTTCTCATAGTAGAAATCCTGTTTTGAGGCTTAGTTGAAATATGACTCAAGTAGTCCTGATAGGTCATGTTCCTAGCTTTTTGGGAGGCATCCCAGGATATTGTCCATCCCAGTGAGGCTGTATTTTTGGCCTTAGTGAGCACTGCCAGGACTTGCTCCCTGTTAATTATGTTAGTAGGTATTTCATGGAGAGAGAGATGCAAAGAGGGGAAGGACTGATGGGTGAAGTTTGATCTGAGTTTGTCATCCAGTGGATTCACTGTCACTGCTCAGTTGAGGTGGCACCATTGATCACCAGTTCAGCACACTGATCTGTGATGCCTTTGAGTTTTCAGACATAGCTGTAGAAGGCCTTGGGGTTGCCTTTCATCAGTAAGATTATCCTGACCTTGTTATTGGCCTTGTTGGACTTTAGTCCTGTTAGTTTCCTGTTTAGTTTATTTAGAGAGCTCCTATCATTATGGGAGTTGGTCTTCCTGAGTTTAGCCATGACTTTTTTCCCTTTTGTTATATACTCTATTAAGGTTAGGATTCCATCAGTATGGTTTGTTTTTAGAGTGTTTTTTGCTTACTTCTAGTAGGTACAGCAGTCTGTATATAGCTATTTACATGGTTGTACAGAGTCTCTGTGAAAAATTCCTTATAGGTTTTTATGAACTCAAGGTTGGGAGGACGTCCAATTTTAATAAACTATAACTTAATATGGTGTAGTGTGCATTAGAATAGTTCCCTAACTTTTGCAGGGTTTGCTGGAGTTACCAAGTTGATTTTTATTTTGAAGGAGATATATTTGTGGTTCAACTTCACTAGAGAGGACATGACATGGAGGGGCTACAGCTGCTTCCCATATTGGTGAGCACAGGTCCAGTATGTTTGAACCTGTGGTGGGTGTGTGCATGCACCATCTGGTCATGGGTATTTGCATTAATAAAGTCCAGGATTTGTGCCTTTGAGAATGAGGCGGTGCATGGTTCCCAGTCTATAGAGGTGTAGTTAAAAGTCTCCCATGAATAGGGTATTTGGTTTAATGGTGAGTGTCTCCAGTAGGACTAGGTATGAGCGATGGGATTCTAGGAATACATTGGGTGACCTATATCTTACTAGGATATGGTGTGGGACTGTCTGTGGTGATTTTCACTTGGAAAAATTCCATGGCATCACCCTATTTAACCAACATAGAGTTATGCTTGTTGTTCATATAGATTGAGACTCCTTCACCTTTAGTCCTGTGTACTGCCAGAATACTTGCGGTAGATTCAAACTATGTCTCGGTAATGGCACAGATGTCTGTGTTTTCCAAAGGGAGGAGAGCTTATAGGGTATGGAACTTCTTGTTTAGGGTCCTAGCATTGAAGAGTAACACTTTTAGTTTTCTTTGAGTTTATTTGCTATGTCAGTAGCTTCGCCAATTTGGCATTGCCTAAATAGGTTGTAAGGGGGTGGATAAAGTTTTAGCCAATATTTGGACACCTAGGGGTTTCAGATGGAGGCCATGTTTTGCTAAACAACATGATCTGTTAATCATGTCCTCCCATGCTGACAATGATTGAATCCCAATGGAAAGACACCAGATACGAAGCCAATAATTAAAGTCAAATCATCTCTTGTTCATACTGTGACATCACCCTTGATGAAGGTAGAATGCTGCTAAATGCAAGGCACATACCTGCCTGAGACACATATTCAGAGAGATCAACAATGTGTATCTTGATTTAGTCCAGGGGAAGTATGTCTCAGGTCTTTAATGCCCACATGGACTATGATAGAATCATTCTGGGACCTGTGGTGTAGTGACATGAGTGTGTGTGTGTGTGAGTGTATGTGTGTATGTGTGTGTGTGTGTAACTTGGCGGATCCTGGCTCCAGATAAGTAACTAACAGTTATCTTCTCCTTGTTAAATCTGGTGAGTGGGTTATCTGTGTGTCATATACTTGAGTCCCCTATGACAAGAGTCCTAGGTAATGTGTTGGCTTGCCTTATGGGCTTTGTTGTTGGGGCTCCACTAGGTGTAGAAGTGTGTGTGGTGGAGATTGCTGAAGATCACCATTGCTGTTTATTGTATTAGGTGGTCTTTGAGGTTTGGGAAGATTGCTTTTTAGTGCCTCAGCATTGCTTGGTCTATGTGTGTGGTGGATGTAGTGTGCGTGTGTTCTTGACTATGTTCTTTGTATGCAAGATTTTTGCCTCCAGTAGAATTGTGTATATGCATCTCTCACATATTGTGTTTGTTTTTTTAAGGATTAAATGGTAGTCTGTGAGCATAAGGCAATTGTTACATTGTCTCAGGATGCCCATAACTACAATGTTGGCTGTGGAGACATTTTGAAATTACATATCCAGGTTGCCCTAGGACCCCAGAAGTCACTCAGTTCTAGATGCTCTGAGGTGTAGCTTACAGCTTTTTTTTTTAACTAATTCTTGCCTTAATGATGATGGCCTGAACAAAAAATCATGCATAAGGAAATATATTCAGTTTTTCTGTGAATAGTGCCTACCTTCCTATCCCTCCAAATAGAAACAGTTTCTGTGTACCACTCTGTTATTAGATTGGGATGAAAAGTAAAAGAACAAATGGCCAGAGGCATATGTCATACTTCTGAGGGTTTTGGAAAAGAAACTAAGGCACTTAGAAAAAATCCACAAAGAGAAAAGAACTTCACATAGAAGGAATGAACAGCTAAAAACTCAACAGGGGAACCAAATGCTATTATAGGGCGTCACTGTTCAGTGCAGCACTCTGCTAGTGATCAGCTGCCACTTCACACTTCCTGCTCAGATCACTAAAGACAGATGCTTATTGACTGCAGTACTGATGCTTGACCGTGACAGAAAGTGAAAAAATATGCAGACTTTTGCAAAGCCAGAATAATCAATGTGTATTTCAAACAAATGACAACAGTGTTAGTCACTTTTATTCACAGACAACCCCTGTATCCAACAATTACAGCCCACTTTATTGACTAAAAAGTAATGTACTGTAAACACCCCCATATACATAGATGTGACCATCAGTTACAGTCATTTGTATTACCATACCAGCACACCTCATATGTTTGATTGTGATCTAATGGATCAGTAAAAAAATACATAGATAATTGCCACACAGGAATGTATCATCTTTACTGCTGTTAGAATACAATGCAAACAATATAAATGACATTGTTTAACCATGTATGCACAAGCACTTCAATGATACCAAAATTAATTATTTCCCCAGTGATTCCTTCAGTAGTTTGTCCACGTATGCACAAGCAGTCATATACATACACACACACACACACACACACACACACACACACACACACACACACACACACACACACACATTTAAAGTACGTCTTGCTGGCAGTAGCAGGTGTATTGCCTGTAAAAAATACACCATTCTTAAAAAAAATAAAAAACTTATTCCTGTGGTGGCTGCTAGGCACTTCCATAGGCATGGCTAAGCAAAGTGGCGTCATTTCACTTCACTGTCTCAGTTACCTGAGACAGTCTGTCCGAATAGGCAAACTGCTTCACTGCTTCATGCAGCAGCCCAGTGAGACACTTTTTAAGGACCTTTCTAACTTCCTCAACAGTAGTATGTAGGAACTCCAACGACTGAATGAGTAAGTTTGCAGCTGAGCTGTTTTGAAAACTGCTAGATGAATGGACTAACATAATTTTTTTTCATTCTAGGGTTTTCTCGGAACTCTGTGGATATAAACCAGGATGTAAAACTGAAAGTCGGGTTGATGTTCTAATTTTTATAGTGTTTATTTTTTTTTTCCTTTTTCATGTGAGGGAGGGAGCTACAGATCAGCAGCAAGTACCACAAGCCACCCCTGGTCAGGACCTGTATTGGGTTGGGTTACTGTAGATCAGGGACTGGGTTATACAGAGGTCTCCTCAGGTGGTCTCTGCGGTTTGGCACTGCAATAGATTAGATCATGTTAAGATGTGAAAGTAGTGCTGTATTAATGTGCAGACTAGCTGCTGTATGATTGTCATGCACAATGGCTTTGTTTTAGCCACACTAAGTTACAGGTTTCAGTTCAAAGAGGAGTTTTATACAAAATTTACTTTCTGGGTATTTGTGTTTGTACCATCAATAATAAATTTATAAATATTTTAATAACATACATTAACTTCCTGATTTAAACACCCAGGGGAAAGAGCTTTGTAATCCAGTATAATTTTTATTTCTAATTCCATTAATTTACTTGAATAATCCCCACCCCCTAGGAAGTGTAGATTGTGCTAAAACAAAGAAGAAACCTGTAGCTGACCCCCCATGTATTTTATTATATTGTTCAGCCACAAAGCTTCTCAAATTCTGATTTGTAATGTCCCCCAAATGTTCCAAAATGCATATTTTAACTTTATGTTTAGTCTGACCCACATACCAAACTGGAAACTCACAATCACACCACATTATATATACAACCCCATTTAACTCACAATTAAAAAAAGTCATAAGACACAAATTTTCTCCCATTTACCCTGGTATTAGTTAAGTTTCTAACTTTAGAACATAAGTTGCAGTACCCACATGGAAACATAGCCTTACAGCCTGTCAGTGAATAATGTGGTCTGTAAACATAACTCAAAATTTCTTTTAAATCATGACCTTTGTTATCAGAAAAGATGACATGCTTGGGAAAAAAAACTTTCCTACTAGTTCATCATCACTGACCACATGCCACAAATCCCTAATAATACCTTCCATGGTCTGAGAAAAAGTTGAACATCTAGAGACAAAAAATAACCTGTCCTTCTAATAACATCTACATCACTAAATTTATTCTGACATCTAACACTGTACATATTCATTTTCCCACCTTCTAATAAACATTTTTTGGCTTTACCAATTTGCCCATCTGTATAACCTCTTTCTTTTAATCTATTTTCCACCATACACAATTCATCCTGTCTTAAATCCATTTCTGACGTATTATTAGAAATTCTTTTAAACTCACCATAGGGCAAAGAGTCCAACAAATGGGGGGATGCATACTCGAAGCATATAAAAATTATTGACTGCAGTATCCTTCTTAAAAGGTCTAAATGTAATAGTCTCCCCTCCACATAATGTGTGACATCAAGAAAACTAATTTTGTTAAGTTCATATGAAAATTTAAGTCCATAGGGGTTGTCATTCAGAACTGTAAAAAATCCCATTGCATTATTAGATTCTTGAAGGTGAATGGCCAAGGAAACAGAATGGTAAAATAAAGAAAGTTTGTTATTTCAGCATTCTGTTTATTTGTTTATTTCTGGATTTGTCCCTGATTTTTGTTGAGGTTTATCCCTGATTGGTTAAGAACTATGACTATAAGTGATAGAAGCCAGAGGCACACAGTCAGTTAAAACCACAACAAGAAAAGGTAAGAGAGTTGGAAAAAAATTCAAAATGAAGCTCTAGTGCTGTGGTTAGAATCTCAAAAACTTTTAGCTTAATGTCTCAGTAGGGGTGGGGCAGGCTCAAAGAACTGTGTGAAAAACAGAATGATAAACAGAAAGTAACTGTAATGCAACTTTAAGCAGGTAAATAAATCTATAAAAAGTAATGAAGCACAAATCTTGGTGCAGAAGCCACAATAGTGCCACTACTGTAATCCCACAGATTACTGGAATGCAACTTTAATACACAGCTATAAAAGGTACCGGTGAACAAATCCTGGAACAGATTCACAATACTGGCATTACTGCAATTCTGCCATTGACTAAAGCCCAGGCCATGCAGAAATACACTGGTAATGCTGTAATAAACGATTAAATGAGGCTGAAATCTGGCAGCAGATCACAGTCCTGCTACAACTGTGAAAGAAGCTACAAGATCGTACATACTGGGTTCGAAATACAAAAAAAGTACCTTTTACCTGTAATTCTAGTTATGGAAATAATAGCACAGTATAATGTATAAACAATGCTAAAATCTTGTGGTAATACACAATCTTCACACAACTACAAATGAAGTTACAAGACTAAAGTCCCAGAACAAACTACAAAAATGCAAACAAATAAATGGACAAAAAGCAGATAAATGCAAAAATAAAAGTATCACATAGGTCACTATAAGTGCAACTTAAAATGTTTAAGCAGTATTTAAATTAAAAATAACATTTTTCTTTCCTTTTGATGGAAAGCTTGTATCTCACACCATGCAGAGTCTTGAGCAAAGGACCCTGAGTGGATGTAGCTCTGTGTTAAATATAGAAGATTTATGCAATATGGCTGCACACTGATCAAAAGCTTAACCTCAGCTCTCTTGGTGTGGAAACAGAAACTGAGAAACAGCAGCCAGTGATATTGTCAACTTGAGTAAAATTCAGCTACTGGCTAGTAAGTACAGTGACTGTATGCCTGCAAAGAAGAAACTAAGAGAGCCTGAAAGACAATCAATTAGAAAAGGTAAAAGGAATATACTTACTGGGAAGAATCCTACAGCTGCTCATCAAAAAAACTGTCCAAGTTCCAGCTTTGGTGCAATACATGTCTTCTAGTAATCTAGAGGAAAAATAAGTCAGATATGCTTAGGACTGATTAAAATAAATAAAACACCAAAAGAGTATATTAAATTAAATAAAATGCTAGAAAAATGGAAGGATCTTTAAACAGATACTCAGATGAGCTGATAAAACTACAAAATCAGACGTCAAAATGAAGAGAAGGCTGATGAGTATGAGACTGCTCAAGAAGAGATGTGTCAAAAAATGGTAGAATTAGAGGGCATAGGGAAAATCTGAGATTTTCTGCTGTACCTGGCAAACTAGAATGAACAGTCTTAATTAATTTTATGATGGCACAAATAAGCAACTGCACTGGTATTCCACATGGCCACGAGAAAGCAGTCAAGAACTATTACTAAAGTTGCAACCCTACCAGCAGAAAGAGTTGATCCTGACAAAACTGTGGCAAAAAGGTTAAAGTATTAAAAGTTGGAAGTAGAGTGTATGAGTAAAATGATTATTCACTGTACACCAAGCAGAAGAGAAGCACATTATTCGAGTAATCAGGGAATGTTGAGAGGCAGGTGTGAGATTCAAGCTACTGTATCCAACTGTTTTCAGAATATATTTTTCCTGGAGGATCAAAGTCATGTTTTGATTCAGAATAGGCTAAGAAGAAAATTCAAATGTTTGTCTTACAAAACTGAGCCATAAAGCAGAAGGGGAATCTGCTTCTCATTCTTCTGATAAAGCAAGTGTAGAGACTTTACCAGTGAAACCTTTTCCACTGTTCCAGAGGAAAATGCTTGAGAGAGAGAGAAAGAGAGAGAGAGAGAGAGAGAGAGAGAGAAATGCACAAGAGTTGACCAGAATAATCTGGAGTTGGGATATGGAGATGAACAGAAAGAAGACAAGCAGCATGGAAATTAGTGAATAAATGAGAGACTGCAAAGCATCACTTGCATTTGTGAAATATAGCTTTATAAGAATAAGTGAAAAGAGTTGACTTTTGTTGACTCTGTTAAACTCATGGGGAATGGAACAGCATTTGCCCCACTTCATTTCATTGATGTTTGGAAGTACTCTGAAGGGAGGGGAACAGGAAAGAAAAAGGTAACTAAGTAAAAATGTATTTTCTTAATAGTATTTATATGAAACTTTTCTCAATATAACTTGCATATTTTATAGTAAAATATTTTAGTTCTTATACGTATGTGATTACATTTATTAAACAGATACATTTTTTCTTCTTTTCTTTCTTTCCTCTTTTTTGGTATTAAGACATGTAAGCATTACAGCGCAAAAAAAAAATGGACTAGACAAATGCATATTTAAGTTAGGCTGTAATCTTGGGTTGTTAAGGTGGGGAATAGGTTGTAAAAGTGCAAGATCATAATATATGTAGAATTGACATATTTTCTCTTACTTTTGTATAGGTTAATGAATGGATTAAGACCTTTGGAGTAATATAATAACACATTTTAAGTGGAAACAAGTAAAAATAAATAAATTTAACCTCTTCAAGAGAAACCTTGACGAGTGGATGGGTAACAGAAAATACACCCCTGGGATCACTTCATTGGCTCTGCTTGACAGACGATCAGTTAATTAATCAATTGGGCGGCGAAAGCTGACACACTCTGGCTAGGCTTATAAATGCCCTTGGGCAGATAGCCTAGTACCTACCTATGAACCTATATGAGAACACTGAATATAATGAAAAGTTTTCATTAAACAATAAATGTTTCAGGTTGTCTTTCAAACTGCAACAGAGGGCTACATTTTTCTTCTTTTTTTTTCCTCTTACTTTTCCATGGAGAAAAGCTAATAGGGCAATAAAAGATAGAACACTGGTTTCTTCAAGACTGAAAGTTAATGATTTCTGAAAGTATGAAAATAGTTTTCACATCTAGGGGATGAGGGGATAGAGACAGAAAGGATGCCAATTAATATAAGAAGCACAGCCAGTAATATGTATCTTAGCATGGATAACCTCAATTTGGGTTACTCAGAGCACGTCTTAGCAGCTGCCTATTTGACACAAATGTTCCTATAAGGAAGGTTAAATGTCATTATTTGAAGATATATATAGTTATGTGTATTTGTATTAAGTTAACTGTGTGTGTGTGTTTATTTTTTGAGCGTTTTTTCAAACAAAAAGTCTTAGCAAATGTGGCATAGGTTCCATTGTTGATAAGTTAAAATGTATAAAGGATTAATGAGCCAAACTTTAATGGGTGCATGTATCACAAAAGCTGGAAATAGACATTTAAAAAAGCTGTCATATATAATATGTGGGAATAATGACTTCTAACTATAATGGCAACACTTTCCATATTATGCTGGAATATGAATGGCCTCACAGGTATAGACAAAAAGGAGACAATACTTCATTATACTAAGAAATGCAGGATGCAAATAGTAATGCTATGGGAGATGCACTTGGAAATAAATGAGCATGTGAATTTAATAAAGAAAGGATTTCAAGATGGATATTCTGCAAAATGTCAAGGAGAACAGAAAAGAGAAGTACTTGTATTAATTGCTAGAGGATCTCCAGTAGTGATAGAAGAGGGGAAGAGAGATAATAATGGCAGATGTGTAGTAGTAAGGGGCTACTGGCAAGAGATGAGGATTATATTGGCATGTATGTATATTACACCTAAAATTGTTGTTTTGGAGCTTATAAAATTTTGGGAGAAATAATCAACTTTCACCAGGGTATATTACGTACAGGTGGGGACTGGAATTTTATTTGTAACAATGAGGTATCTGGGGGACCTGTGAGGGAAAATAATAACAAAAGAGATCAGATTTCTAAAGAAATGTATGCAAATATTTGGTATGAAAGATGTGAATTCAGTAGTAGGAACTTGAAGAGAATTTACATATTATTCCTGAAGGTACAATAACTAGGCTAGACTTGATATAAATTATATTTCATAGGATCATGACCATTTAATTGAGAACTTTGATACACATCCAATAATTACTTCAGATCATGCACCAATAATTACTAAGCTCAAATGTAGGGAAATACAGTAAAGATGAGACACTGGCATTTCCCCACCTACTTGTTAAAAAGAGAGGGATTTAAGGAATGGGTAGTGGAAATTTTCTGGGAGTTATTAGGGAAGGAAAACAGTACTCCAGAATGTATAGCTAGTTAGTGGGATTAAATGAAAGTGGATTTTAAAAATAGGGTATGAATAGAAAAGAGAGACCTGGTTAAGAAGTAATGAAAATCATTTAGAGGAACTGAGAAATGATAAAGTATTACAAAATAAGGGGAAATCTCACAGAACAAGACAATGAGCAATTGCAGAGTGCTAAAGTGAAAATATGGGAGGATCTGGATAATATACATGAGTTTAGAAAGATTGCTGTTAAACAACTGTTTTTGGAAGTAAATCCAGGCAGAACAACTTAACAGAAGGTAGAAAGGGTTCCTGCCAAATTTAGGGAGGCTACAACAAGAAAAATAACTAGTGATCCTATAGAAGTATTAGAGCTATTTCTGAAATTTTATGAAAATTTGAATAAAACAGAGAAGTGAGGAAATCAAGAAAAATCAGAAATGGAAATATTTATGGACAATTTAAATATGCCAAGTTTAGAGGAAGATGAGGCTGAACAACTAACAGTTAAGGTAGGAGGAGATGAACTAAAAATGGTGATGCATAACTAATCTACAGGAAAGTCTCCATGAACAGATGGTATTCCAGTAGAAGTTTGGAAGCAAGGGGTCAAGAAAGTGATAAAGATCTAGAAGGGTTTGTATAGCAGTATTTTAAAAGGAGGGATACCATCAACTTCCTAGTAAAAAGCTCTGTTTGCTGTAATACCTCAGGCAGTAAAGACCCATCTGATCCAGCTTCATATAGGCCCATTTCAATTTTGAACTATGTTTATAAAGTGTTTCTCTACAATAGTTAAAAGAATGGCAAACGTGATGCCAAAATTGATAGATATGTACCAGTGTGGTTTTGTGGAAGGGTGGCAAACATTTGACAACATTAATAGAACAATGATGATCCAGAGAGATGTAGAATGTAAGAAAATACTGCTGTTATTGGCGGGTCTTGATATAGTGAAGGCATTTGACAGAGTAAGTTAGGATTTTATGAGTAGGCAGTGGAAGCATTTGAATTTTCTGATACAACAATAAGGTTAATTATTAGGATATACGAGGGATCAGAGGCAAAACAGTCAAAGTGGGAGGGTTCCTCTCTGATAAGTTGTTTCTGAACAGTGGAACCAGGCAGGGGTATCCTCTTTCCCCTTTGTTATTTGTGTTATATTTAGAACCATTGGCAAACAAAATAAGAGACTCAGAAATTCAAGGACACAATTGGTATGGTGTTCAAGAAAAATTGGCTTTACTTGCAGACGATATTATTTTGTACCTGATGGAACCGGAAAAGGACATCTCAGTGCTGTGGAAAATTCTGAGACAGTTCTGTTTTTCTGAGATATAAAATGAATGAAGATAAAAGGCTATAGCTATAAACTATGTAGCAACACATGAATTTGTCCTGCAATATGCATATTTATAGGGACATGTTAAAATGAAGTCTTTAGGAGTATGGATTAAAACAAATTTGGTTATGGCAGCTAAGGATATGTGTGAAGTGATTAAACAAAACATAATACAAAAATTGAGAAACTGAAAACTCTTGCCTATGGATGAGGACAGCAAGATACAAGCAGTAAAATTGTTTAGTCAGTTTAGTTTTATACACAGGCCAGGCATTTTTATCAACAAGAAGGGAGGTTGTGGATAGTAATTAATAAAGAGTTGAATGATTTTATTTGACAGGAAGAGGGAAAGAGTCAAGTGGGATAAGTTGATCCTCCCAACAGAACAAGGAGGTTTAAGAATACCTGATTTGGAAGGATATTTTAGAGCTACACCATTAAGGTTCTTATACATAATATACACAGAAAGCTACAATTCAAAGTGGAAAGCAATGAAGAAGCAGGGGGATAATTCAAGAAATAGAGAGAATGTGATTTTGGATGCAGAGCCTTGAGGAGAATAACAACAGTCATAGAGAATATTATATTCATAAAACAGAAGAAAGTATACTAAGAACTAAGCCAACCAATGGAGAAAAGAGATTCTCCTGATATGGATGACTATGATTAGGGGTACAGAGACTAGGCAAGATGGGGCTGGAATTTACTGGTGAGAGATGGCAAAGGAACCAAGGTACTGGGAACAAATAATTAGAAAAGGAAAGGTAACAGAATGGGAACAGGCCAAGAAAACATTTGGATTGCAGATGAGTGACTACCTTCCTTATTGGGGATTGCGAGAAGAGAGAAAGAGAAAGGAATGGGGGGTCCCAAACAAAAGACCTGCACTGGTTGAGTTTTTAGTTGAATCTAGAACAGAAGCTTCTGTTAAAAAAGTGATAATTGACAGGGTATATAAATATTGCACAACAACTATAGGAATCAATCATAAGAAGTTAAAAAAGATTGTAAAGAGAGATTGGATATATAATTCACAAAGAAACAATTGGAGAACATATGTATAGCTCCCAAATATGCAACAAAATCTAGAATAGGATTTATGCCTGGAAGTGCGTGCATAGATATTTTTATACTCCAAGTAGACTCCAAAGAATTTTTCTCAGGTAGATGGTAAATGGTGGAGGTGTGATGGAGAAGAAAGAAGTAAGTGAGCACATATGTTTTGGGAGTGTAATGAGTTAGCAGACATTAAGAATTCCATACAGAGCGCTCTTGTCAGGAATACTGGGTTAGCAATTGAGTGTAACTAAGGACATTGTTTTGAGATGGGATACAGGATCTGAATTGCCTAGACATAGTAAGGCCTTATTAAGTTTAATTCTGGTGGTTGGCAAAAAAAACATTTACTAGGAAATGGAAGTCAAAATCTAAACCAGCTATACTTGAAGTAGTGACTATTGTAACAAATATAAAAGAACTGGAAGTGGGACCTTTAGAAAAGCATAAAAGTAAATTACATTGAAAAAGAAAATGGAAAGTGTGGGAACAATACACACAGCAAAATGTTTTGGAGGAGGAATGAGGTTTAAGAGAAGACATGAATTAAAGAATATATGTAATGTAGTTGAGATGATAGGATACATATAACAATATATTTAATTATATAAGGGTGTGTTTATCTATGTCACAAGTGATAATTCAATAAAGGTATTTAAAAAAATATAGATCACACCTGCTAGAGAGAGATCTAGTCAATTAAAGCCAGTACTGGATCCCAAGTCCTGTGATTAGAATTTAAAAAGCTTTAACCTTAATGCCTCAGTGGGGGTTAGGGCAGACTCAAAAAACAGGCAAAAAACAGAAACAAGGTAAAGAGAAAGGGACTGTAATGCAACTTTAAGCAGGTATATACAGCTATAAAAAATACTGAAGCACAAATCCTATAGCAGAATTTGCAGAGCTGCCACTACTGCAATCTCACCACAGATTGAGGCACCGGACTACTGAAATACAACTTTAAGTACACATAGCTATAAAAAGTACAGGTCTTTGAGATCTTTGAAAAGTAGATTAATGATTTTGAAAGTTCTTTTTAAATCAGTAAGTATGCCATTTGTTAGCATTTGCTTTTCCATGTTTCAGAAAAGGGGTATTAGTTATGTCTGGCAATTAGAACAGAAGATTCAGACTATGATCTTTGAATGAGCTGCATCCTGTAGTCCAGAGTTTAATTCACACAGCCACCATTTGCCTACTGCGGAACTCTGAGCAAGTCAATTAACTAGACACTATTCAGGGCAGTTTTAAAACTGTGTTTTGCTCCTTAACGGTTTATTTGACTACATTCATAGTAACTACTTATGCACCTCAGTAAGGGTAGCACCACCAGTGTGGAACTTGTGTTGGACATCAGAGAGGAGACACATTTGTTGACATGATCCATTATATGCTTATAAACTATTTTTTCAGAATTGTTCTCAGCTGGCAGAGATTTGTTATGGGTCAGTAATCTTGCTGGGAAGAAGGGGGGGGGTGGAGGACTTGTAGGCAGAGAGAGACTATGTCGGAATGTTTGAAATATGAGAGTATTGGATATGAGGGAGCTATTAAACATATAGGGGAGGTGTTTTGCAATAATAGGAGTTGCCATTCAAGAAATGAAGACTGTAGAGCTGATTGATTAGGGTTAGTGTATTTTATATTTTTTTTCTAGGACTTTTCTCTCTGCTTTTGAGGGGATGGAATGGATAATTAAACAGCTGTGTCTAATCAAAATGCTCAGCAGTGAAATAACTCAAGACATGTAAACAACTTACTTGACAGCTAATTCTGCAGTTTTGTAAGCTCTAGTACTTACATACACTGGTTATGCCATATATATAATGATACATAATACCTGCTATATTTTGGGATAACATTATTAAGTTTATTAAACCACTGAAACATGTTAATATGGCCTGATTACTTTTATGTAAATGTAGGTTTGCTTATGTCACAAGTGATAGTTCAATAAAAAGTTTACTAAACTATTGTAGTACTCGTGAAGAATTCATTCTGTAAGTGCACGCATTATGTGTATATGCAAAATATGGCTAGATAATGTGATAAATATTACTGTTTTTTAAAAGAGTTAAATCAGAGTTGGACAGTTTTAAACATTCCTTCAAAAATTCACTTTGTTAGTCTCTAGTGAGGATAGTAAAACATCAGAAACAATATAAAAGGCCAAATCTGGAGCTAGGGGGTTTGCTTCAAAATAAAACAAATAAAACCTTTGCAGCCACTCCCAAAGTTTAGAAGTCCTTTCCAAGCATGCATATGTTCCAATAAATAGATCTTTTTGTTTAGTGGAACCTGGAATCATTTTCAAGATGACTGGCCTTTGATGTTTGTGAAGCCATTTCCCATTGGGATCCTGTTGTACTGGGAAACAGTGCTTTGCTGTCTCGTGTTTACTGATATAACCCTTAACATGAATTTATAGACAAGAAGGAAAGGTATGCACTAGCAGTGACTGACTTGCATCAGATACAACTGCTGCCTTTATTGTACTGCACTTTCTGCACAGGTTTCATTGAGTGTTAGATGCTAATAAGCAATAAACAAGTGTTCCTACAAATCAGAATAACAGATGATGTTTTGATGTTAATATACCTTAGAAGCAGTAGCAATATTTATCTTACTTTCAATTGAACTGAAGTAACAAAATTCATCAGTGATGAATACAAAATAATACACAAGTTCACAAGAGATACACAAGAGATGCAAAACATGCCTAAGTCACAATATCCATAACATGAGCAATTCAGCTGTGTTGTTGCACAGACTGGCTCCTTTAACATTCTATTCATCTGTACCACATTGTTAATTTGTATGAAATCTGAAGCATGCACAAATGTTTCCTGTTCTTAACATTTGTTGACTAGATTGTTACTTTGGCACCATTCAGTTTTGCTTTTAATCTTATCTAATTAGACTTATTTTGAGGATATGTTTTTGCCATGGCGTTTTGCATTACTCGGTTATGTGCTTTAATTTATAATTGCGAGTTTGGCTGTAAGACCATTAACCTTTGAAAAATATTTTTGGGGCTGTAATGATAAAAACATAAAATAACTCAGGTACGACCAAGGTTTCCAGTTTCAATTGAGGTTTTAATGTTAAAACATAAGCGTTTCGCAGGAAAATCTGCTTCATCAAATGTTAATGCATCTGATGAAGCAGATTTTCCTGTGAAAACGCTTATGTTTTAACATTAAAACTTCAATTGAAACTGGAAACTGGTTGTACCTGAGTTCTTTTGTGTTTTTGTCATTACTTGCTTTTGGATTTATTCAGAACTTGGGAACCTGCATGGGTTGCTGACTGTTTTTGTGATTTTTGGGGCTGTTTTTAAATTTTATGCACATAACCATGATGCAGAAATACAGGCTTTTTAAAGTGCAGTTGTGATCTTTTCTCGACTGAGATTTCACACAAATGCACTGTGCATTCATGCTAAGGACTAAATCCATATATATTCCTGTTGTTCTTTGTTGCCTGCATTGTGAATACCATACACATCTACTTTAAACTGCAATAAACTGAATTATTTCATGTGAATGTATAACAAGTATGTTCAGAAAATTTAATTTATTCCTGTATATTCCATCTTCAGCAAAATTATATACTTGAATTTGTAGGAAAAGAGAAGACTTATTTTTCTCTGAATTTGTCTGACCTTGGATTTTGAGTAAGTACAGAGAAGTGGTACACGAGGGTGCAGGATGGATGGCCTCCCCAGATATTTTTATGTTTTTCACTTTTGACTAATAGCATTTGCTCTTTTGCACATTGTTGTACACTTACCTGAAAATGTATCGCATAATTTAATGCATATGCTCTGACTGGGACCTGGGCTCTTTTTTTTTTTGGTATTCAGGGAGTACCTACATTTTAACCAGACTGCAAATTAAACAGCACACACTGTCATGCTATCCAGTGTAACTGCCCCTGTAATTAGTTTGTAAATGTATGCAGTAATACTGATAAGGCTTTAATTATACAAGGCATGTGCCAATGCATATTTGGAGCTTTCAAGAGACAGTAGGTACTAGTGAAGTACTGGTGGGCTGTATACCTATAAAATGTAGAGAAAAAAAGAACAAACTTTATAAACAAGTAGCTGTGATTTATTTCATAATTATAAGCCTCCTTTCTACTCCTCAGCTTGGGCAGCTCTCTACAGGCATTGGATTCTCATTGTTAATTTTAGCCTGTGAGTTTCTGTCACTACATGTACGCTGTGTAACCTAACCTATACTTAAACCAAAAATGTTGTTTACCAGGTTAAATATAGCACAGAGTGTTTATTTAGAAAAGGGGGTTAATCAAGCACAGGTACTAATAAAAAGATAAATTATACCTCCAGTTATGTTTTTAGTAACAAAGAATTATCTGTAAGCCTTTTAAATAAATACATGGTGCAGGAATGGCAGTTGTTCTCTCTGTTTACTTGCTTTCTGAATGTTATGAAAACGTGTCCACTTGCATGTCCACGTACATTCATGTTCATACAGATGCACACACATATGCAGCATAGTGCCAAATATGCTACACTTCCACTCATTTAGATCTCTGTAAATGTTAGACTACTCTGAGTTTTAAGGCAGTTGTACAGTCTTTCTTATTTTTTAATTTCCCACCTTTTTATTTTCCATTCGATTCTGTTCTCATGATTATTACATTTTCAAGTATTTCCTTATTTAATCATCCTAAGTGATGGCATTGATTATGGTGTCAAGATTTCACCAGAACAGCCTCATATCATCTTATTTCTATTAAGAGAGATATTTTTTCATTTCCCTGAAGAACTAATATTTGCCAGTACATAAAAGCAAAACATTTACCAGTGTGGCCACTTGTAGTTGCTGTGATAAATGCTTTTAGTTCCTTTTGATTTTCACAGATTCAGTCTTGGGGGGGGGTCTCATCTGGCACTGCGGATAATATTGATTCCTTTACTTTTATTAAAGTTCTTCTGGCAACTTGGTCTCCATAATTGAGCCCACCATATGGGTCAGTGTCACCTCTTGCATTTCAGATTTTCATCTTTGGAGTATGGTATTGTTCTTCCACCCTTCGCAGAGTCTGGTTTTAGTTACCCATCATTTTTTTTTTTGGAGTTTAGTTTTAGTAATCCATCCATAATGGGGTGCAGTATTTGTCATTCCATGCTTCTTAGGCTATGGGACTTGTCATAAGTCCTTGTAGTGTACACTTACGGTCAACTGTTTTTAGAGGTAGGGTATTGTTCATTCGTCCTTCTGTAGTTACTGTACTATTCATCAATCCATCTTCACATATGGCACTGGTTATCCACCACTGTCAAAATTCAAATTTTTTTCAGTGAGGTGTGCACCCTCCAGTAGTTGCACACTTCAAATCTACATTATATGTAATCTCAGTATTCCATATCCCACAAGAATTGTGTTATCAGGGCTCTGCACTCAATGCAGTTTGGCCTGTTCACCATTTCTCAGTTCTTTAGCTACATGTTAACATATGCTATGCAGCAGTAAACGTTCTGGCTGAAGTCTGATGACCAAACTGCTTGTTTTGAACTGTTGACCCAAATGTCAAGCTTCAAAGATCTATATATAACCACAAATGTCAATTTAAAAAAAACATCACCAACATTATATTAACAGCTGTGTGAACTGTCTTTTAATATGCAAAAATGAAACTGTCTGTTTTGTATAGCAGTAATTTATTATCAGGGCTCGTGACTTCAGTAGTTTTTCAAATGCTTGAAGAAACCTTTCTCTGCAGACCCATTAGTGATAAAATTGTTGGGGAACTGCATTATCTATTGTTTCATGAAGACTAAATTCTTGTTAGGTCATTTCCGATATCTTATCACTAGAAAAACTAACATGAAACTGAGTCTTCAATACAGGAATAAGAAATTTCTTGCTCCCAACTCCAAACCAGCCCTTGCCCAAGCCTATCTCCTTCCATGTCTCCTCTACTCCTCCCATTTCCTAACTCGCCTCCAGTCAAACCTTCTCTCCAAACTAGAACAAGTTTACAATAAAACAGGCAGATTCGCCAGTAACCAACCTTATAAATCCAATTGTAAGCAGCAAAAAATCAACAAAGACCAAGACAGTGAAAGCCATAAATTTAATTGTAAAGCATGAAAGATAAGCGCTTTTGGACAATTCCTTCATCAGATCAAAGAACAAAGTGTGTTTAACTGTTTTAAGTAACACTTGACTAATCACTGACTCAAAGCTGCACCACACCTCTTTCCTCTTTTTCAGAGCTCTTGCCTATAGCAAGTTAGCCATTTCAGTGCCTGAGCTTGCATTCTCTAAAAATGGGTTTTAGGGGAAGATATCCATTCAATCCTGGGGCTTTATCAGCTTGTAAATCTGCTCTCCAACGGGCTTTTGCCACTTCTGTTTGATTGCGTATATCACCCCCTCTTTTATCTGGTTCATATTACTATGAAAGAAAAGTTATGTTCAGGTTTATTTAACTTGTGCTAATATAAAGCACTGGTATTTTTATTAAGTCTTATGTCACTTAGGTGCTGCAGTATGCAGTCTTTTAATCTTCTGTTCGTTTTACCCACAAAAAACAAAGTACAGGATCCACATTTGGCAAGATATATCACATTACAAGAGCAACAATCAGCAAAGAGTTTAGGTTGGTATCTTACCACCGTAATTGGGTGTATGAAAGTGTTGTTTTTAGATATTTGTTTACAAGCCTTGCATCGCTGGCAACAATAGGTCCTGACCCTTTCACTTGCAGGCAACTTTACAAGGAATTACTCAGATAAAAAGATTGAATTTCTGGATGTTCAGGTCTTTTTAGATGAGAACAGTGAAATGAGGACCACACTATACAGGAAAACATGCTGGAAGAATACATTGCTTAGTTACGGCAACATGCATCCACGACACACGTTCTCTAATATAGTAAAAGGACAAGCACTGAGAACATCCAGACTAATCGCTGATGATTCACAACTTGATAGTGAGTTAGAATTGATATTTGACAACTTTAAAGAACGTGGCTACAATAAACAGTAAGTGACATTGCATGTGATGTCAAAAAGATGAGGGGAATACAAGGCAAAGCATGGTTTAGTAATAAAGGTATGGCAGTGGAAAAAGTGAGCAATGAAAACAAGGAGTTGAATGTTAAGAGTGCTAATGAAATACAGCAGTGATATAAAAGGCATCTGCAATATTGTGAGAAATAACTGGAACATTTTAGCCAACAATGATGAACTTAGGCTGATAGTGGGCAACTTTCCTAAGTTTTTGTATAAAATGAATAAAACAACTACAAAACTACTTAAAACAGTTAAACACACTTTGTTCTTTGATCTGATAAAGGGATTATCTAATTGACTTTGGTCTGATTTAAGTACTTTATTAGCTTGTTTCTTGCTAGATATTGCTAATTCCGCCTAAACGCTCGGTTTCTAGCTTTTATTTGATACTAAAAAGCCTATTTCAGCTGTTTATTGTACTTACTGTTTGCACTTTTAAAATCGTTTCTGTGAGAATTTAAACTGTTTTAACTGTTGTAGGCTACACACTCAAGTGCGATAGCCGTTTTACTGTGCTTTAAAGTGATTATTTTGTTGTATCTGCCTTAACTTCTTAAAAAAACAAAAAATAACATATTCTGCACTTGTTTCCTGCCTTTCTGAAGCTAGTAGAGTCCAGTTTTCAGAGTTTGCTGAATCCAGGGCTGTATTGTAGTTTCTGTGTTGCCCATACCTAACTTGGATAGAAGGAAGTTTCTCTGTTCACCAGTGAGAGTGGGGAGCTTTGAGCAGCCTATCTGTCCCTGGAGGAGTGATTTTCAGCACAGAATTTGAAGTTTATTGGCCATTTTGAGCTAATTTCTATCCCTTTCATCTTTCTGCTATAAAAACCCTCATTTGCACGGTTTTGCACACAGCACAG
This sequence comes from Protopterus annectens, assembly GCF_019279795.1. Taxonomy (NCBI): domain Eukaryota; kingdom Metazoa; phylum Chordata; order Ceratodontiformes; family Protopteridae; genus Protopterus; species Protopterus annectens. The sequence goes on from NC_056739.1 coordinate 1,057,729,153, forward strand.
TGCTGGTTAGCTAAGATTAACTATCCTCGGCTCCACAAAGTCTGCTCTTCGGTTTTCCCTTATAACTAGTCAGTCTTTCAGCCTAAGCACTCAGACCTGCACCTTTTAGCCCAGCACTTGTTCTAAATCTGCTGCAGCACTAAATAACCCCCAGCACTCAACCCCCTCATCTGCCAGGAGGGAATAGTTTATATACTTCCCTACTTGACAACTACTTCCCCACCTACCAAAAGCAAACCGTCTTTACTACTAATTCAGGCATGTCCAAAAGACAGCTCCCGGTGTACTCTCCAGCCGACCTGATGAACCTGGACATCTTAAGGCAATGTTACAACTGTCTCATGTACGCAGACAACCCTCCCCTTCTACCACCAAACACTAACATTTGCGAGAGATGCACTTATACAGCCAATCTAGAGGCAAAGCTCTCTCCAACCAAGACTGGAACAGACAGTCAAGAGGAGAAGGTAATAACTCGCAGCACCCCACTCACTTCACATAGACCAGCTAAACCAAAATCTCCAAAACCCACACATAGTAACACCAAGACATATAGGGAGGTTCTGAATAAAAATCTAAATCTCCATAGGCAACAGAGACCTCCAAAACAGACACACAAGCAACCTCCTCTCATCAACACACCCCAAACAACACATAGCCCACAAACTCGGTGTGCCACACAACCACAGCCCATACGTCAAAACAACATACCCAACACACTAGTGATAAGTGACTCTATAGTCAGGCACACCGATGTCCCACTCACCAGGCTGGACAAAGAGAAGGTTACTGTCAGCTGCTTTCAGGTGCCAGAATCCGCCACATAATGCATGCACTCAGGTCACTACAAGGCAAGTACAAATATGACTCAGTCATTGTCCATGTTGGTGTAAATGACCTGAGATGTACCTCCCTGGACTACATGAAAAGAGACATGGAAGAGCTCTGCGATCTTGTAGCCCAGGCAGGTATGACCCTAGCCCTGAGTAGCATCCTGCCTTCACCAAGAATGATACCACAGTACTAGGATAAGATGATCAACTTCAACAATTGGCTAAGCTTCTGGTGTCATTCAAAGTGGATCCAGTATCTGTCTGCCTGGGATGACATGCTTGACAGGCCACAATGCTTCGCCAGAGATGGTCTGCACCTGTCACCCCTGGGATTCAGGATATTGGCCAAGGGTCTTACCGTCCCCATAGTGCCTTTTTTAGGCAAGGCTCAAAAGACAAACCCACCACCGTAAGAACTACAGGTGACAAAAAACTGAGGACAAAGCTGCTCAGTGCTAGGAGTCTAAACCTCAAAATGCACTCTCTAGAGGCACTCCTCAAAATGGAGAACATCAATATCTGTGCAGTGACTGAGACCTGGTTCAAGGCCCCCAAGAGCACCCCAGCACTGCCAGGTTATAATTCATACCACACATTTTGGCCACAAAACCTGGACCGAAACACGACGGGCGGAGGTGCGTCCATATTTATCAAGGACCTCCACACCTCCAGGCTAGTTGCAAAACACAATGCCTCTGAGATCATCTAAGTGCAACTAACCCTGGGCAAAAATGCATTCCAAATTGTAGCTTGTTATAGCTCCCCCACCATGACCCAGCATCCGCACTCCTCGTTCCTGGGGTCATTGGAAAAAATTTGGGTCCAACCAAACACCATAATAATGGGTGATTTCAACTACCCTAACATAAACTGGGAAAACTATTCTTGTACTAATCCCCTTACTCAACGATTCCTGGAATTTATAAACTCTAATGCCCTGGATCAACTTGTCAACACCCCTACCAGGGGCAACAATATTTTGGACCTGGTCATTACCAACATGGGTGACTGGTGCTCAACGCCTGAGATCAACTCCTCGCTTGTTAGATCAGACCATAAACTAATCACCCTAGATATCCACATCCCGACCCCACTCACAAACAAGGAAACCATCATAAAAAATTTCTCCAAAACGAACTTCACTCTACTCAAAACTGAGGTGGCTAACTTTACGACGCCCCTGCAGATGGATAACACAATCAATACAGTCAAAACTGCTGAATCCTACACAAATGCACTCTACAAGCACCTACATGAGTGCTATCCCCAACAAAACCAAGACGCTATCCTCCAAAAAAAGGAAGCCGATCTGGTGGTCCCCTGCCATTAACAAACTCTACAACTGAAGGAAGAAACTGTTGCAAAAGGGAGTAAAAACCCAGGAATGGAGGAAATCACTGTTGGGCCTCAGTAAGAAACTAAGATCTCTCATAAAATCCTCCAAAGCTAATTTTGAAAGAAAAATTGCCACAGATTCCAAAGACAGCCACAAGGCATTCTTTAGCTATGTCAAGAATCTCCATGGCAATACCCAGATCTGCACCGAGCTACAACAGAACAGCACAAAATATACAGAGCCAACTGATATTGCCAATATCTTGGCAGATAGGTTCAGTGCAAACTTTACTCCCCCCTCACCCCCCAAAGGGCCTATAACTATACCAGATAATTGTAGAGCCCCGTCAATCACAAACACGCAGGAAAAAATGGCACTCTAAAGCCAAAAACACAGCATCCATGGAACTGGACAACATCGCAGGCTGTGTCTTACACAAACTCCAAAATGAACTATCCCCCCACCTAAACTCCATGTTCAATCACAGCCTCACCACAGGCTATGTGCCCACTGAATGGCACACAGCAATGGTTATCCCAATCCCACTCCACAAAGTAGGAGCCACCACAGACCCCAGGAACTATCGACTTATTAGCCTGACAAGCCTGGTCTGCAAGGCCATGGAACTTATCATCATGGAACTCATAAACAAATATATTGGTAACCTCCAAACTTTGGATGCTACCCAGTTCGGATTTGTGAAGGGTAGATCATGTCTCTTAAATATGGTAGACTTTCTTGAAACAGTTATCAAGGCCATAGATGAGGGCAAGGTGGTCCACACAGCTTACCTGGACCTCTCTAAAGCCTTTGACATTATCCCTCATTCAGGAATCATAGATAAACTCATCAACCTTAACACAAACCCTTACGTCATGAGATGAGTGGCCAACTGGCTCATGGACAGAACCCACACGGTGAGAGTTGCAGACTCCAGATCCGACTCCAAACCATTGACAAGTGGAGTGCCCCAGTGTTCAGTCTTGGGACCTCTCCTGTTTGGTATATACTTCTCCGAAGTGCAAGCAAACACCAAGGGTCTATGGCTAACCAAGTTTGCGGATGACGGCAAATTGGGTGCCATTTATCGATTCCCCTGTCGACGTAGACATCCTGCAAAAGGGCCTCACCAAGACAGACACCTGGTGCCAAAATCATGGCCTCAAGCTAAATGCCAAAAAGTGCATTTTTATCCCCTTTGGTAAAAACACGGTACCCATGAATTACCAATTAGGGGGAAGTTCACTTAACACAGAAAGTGTGATAAGAGACCTTGGGACCCAAGTAGATAGTAACTTCTCCTTTGATAACCACTTTGCCACAGTGGTCAGAAAATCTTTCTACATGGCCCACCTAATCACAAAAGGGTTCACATCTAGAAAAAAGGAAGTCATCGTCCCCCTCTACTCATCACTTATCAGACCCCTCATTGAATACAATGCCCCATTTGGGATGTACCTCACAAGGCACCTACAACAACTAGAGAGTCCCCAAAAGTATCTCACCAAGAGGATTGCTGGCCTCAAACAGTTGCCCTATGCTGACCGGCTCAAGAAACTCCAACTCTACTCGGTCGCATACCGCTTAATCCGAGGAGACCTCTGTCTGACATACAAAGCTATGTCAAATGCAGAAATGATGGACATGCTCCACTTAAAGAAATCCCAATCTTCCGAGCTACACGCTGTAGGGACCTAAACCTCACCACAACAATAAATAGAACATGCCGGAGGGAAAGATTCTTGTCCCAGAGACTTCCCATGCTCTGGAACAAAATTCCCATTTACATCAATTAGAGCTCATCATTAGCACTCTTCAAGAAAAACCTTGATAAGAGGATGGGTGATAGGAAATTCACCCCTGGAATCCTGTCTGGGGCTCTGCGCAATAGAGGGGCAGGAATTTAACACTACATGGGTGGCAAAAGCCAATACACTGTTGTAGCTTACTTTAGCCCTCGGCCGATAGCCTAGTTCCTACCTATGAACCTATGAACCTATAAAAGTACTTATCTTTTATGCTTTACAATTACATTTATGGTTTTAGCTGTCTTGGTCCTGGTTGTTTTTTTGCTGCTTACATTTGTGATTTGTTTGAACCAAGGTGGACTTTTATCCTTTGTTTGCTGAGTTTTCGCAACTTAACCTTATAAATCCCATCATTGCCTTTCAATGAAACAGCTTGAATGACTAGAATTCCCCCAAATCTTAGTATTTGCCCAGCTGCAGCTGACACATTCCCTACTCAACAAACTCCAAGCCTCCCCATCACTCTTACCCTTAGTATCCCCTTATACCCCAACCTGGTCTCTTCGTAGTTCCAACCAGCACCTTCTAGATATCTATAAACCCAACAAAACTTATAATAAACTCCTCCATAAACACTCTGTGTCCCTTGCATGGAATAGGCTGCCACCTAACATTCATAGCATCACTAGTTCTAGCTGCTTTAAAACTGAAGCCAAGCACTACTTTCTGAACTCAAAAGCCTGTCCTTGCCTAAATACTCCATAATCTGCATTTTCCATTCTTTTTCTTTTCACTACCTGTCTACATCTAATAATTCAATGACTAATCTGCTTACTAGAAAATACTATATTATGCTACTTGGGAAAGATATGTCATTACTGTAAATATTTAAATGTACTAGTTGTATTTACTTCATTTTGTTTTATTTTTACTACAGTTATTCGTTTCACCTTTTGCTTATGTTGTATTGCTGCACTGTTTTTCTTGGGTTTTGTATATTGCCTGCTATGTTACCTTTTTATGTTTGTATTGCTGGAGATTTTCTCCTTGGTTCTCCACTGAAAAGGGCCATTGGTTTAGATGGACCAACCCAATTAACAAATTTCAAATAAGTAAATAAATAAATAATAGAAACCCGTTCTGTTAGACCATTCCTCATGAGAACTTGTCCTTAATAATGGCTGTTAGATCGTTCCTTATGAGAACTTGTCCTTAATAATGAAGTGGTCTTTTCAGAGATGTTTAAATCTACAACGATGACCTCTGTTCTCTTGGAGTATATATTTGCAGCCACTAGAAGCACAGAGTCCATGACTAGCTCTGTGAAAACAATGTGCATTTGTTGATATGATATGATACAAATGGCCATTCCCACAGATGTATTGGTTTTGGTGGTGGTGTGTTGGACCATGTGACATTCAGTACAAATTCTGGCTAACTCATCAGCTTACTTAATGCCATGTCACTGCCATGTGTGACTTCATGAAACAGACTTCATTTTCATAATGCTCAGTACACTGCTCAACACTTTGGTGCATGACTCAAAATGAATTAGCACTTAGATCCAGACAGCAGAGTTCTGTGACATATGATCCTTCATAAATATGAAAGCAGGGTACAGTAAGTTTATATTTTCAGTCACCAGTTTATGACAGGTACAGTAAGTTTATAATTTCAGACACCAACTTGTGGCAGGATCATTCTTTGCTTCCATTTGAATAAGAGTATTTTTTACTCCTAACTGTTTAGCTATGTTGGTACAGCAAAGAGATCAGTGGTACTGGGGACTTCTACATGGGTAACATGGTTAACATCATTGTGCATTGCCTTACCATGGTATTTCATGCCTTTCAAATAACTGAATTTACTCCTCAGAAAAGTGAACAATGTTACAAGGCTGCTGCATTCACTGATACCATCTTTTTGAGATAAATAAACTAACACTAAAGTGAGGTAGCCCTTAAAATGAACAATTTTTTCTATAAAGACAATGGTTAAACATCTTTACCTATCACACCAAACCATGGTCTTTTCAGTCAATTTTGCCATAATTATGTTTTGCCATTGTGACAAACCGAAATGCTGCCAGCCCAGCTATTTGGAATTTTGTAAATAATCATATGTCATTTGTGAATATTAATATGATCCATAGGCTTGTCTTACAAATGTAAGAGAACTATATGTTATGTGGATATTAAACTACTGGTGCAGAAGTGTGTGTTGAACTGTATATCATGTACTGAGCTTCAAGAATGTAACCACATTCTATCCTACTGGAAAAGAACGTAAATATATATAAACTATATTAATAGCAGAAGTTGGAACATATAGAGTTAACTTGCATGTCACTGAGCTAATTTGTATCTTTTGCTAAAACATTCCTTTCTATAAAAACTGTACTTACTAAAACTGCATGTAAAATGTAAAACATAAAATAAAATATACGCCTACTTTACAAGGGATGCATTTGTAGGACTATGCAAAAAAACACTGTATTTATGTAAAATGTATTCTGTCAAATGTATATTATGTGAGTCCTGATCTCCCAGCCCCCATTATGTTTTCCTGTCACTAAGATGTCATCACGATAGCAATGCATATTGTGATTTCTTTGAATAACTTGATTTGATACCTCTGGACTAAATGACTGTTGTAGATACCATACCAAAAACAAAGAGAATTTAATGAACTTAAGCCTTGTACATCTTAATGGTCAGTAACTGCGTAGAAGATTCTCCCATCTCCACTTGCAGATAATCGTACATAAAGTCAGTGTTTGTAAATTAATCCCCATCAGGCAATGTAAAAAATGTCCAGTCTTTGGTAACAGACTCAGCAGAGTATGTAGCAATGTGTTAATGGAAACTCTCAGCAAATGTACAGATGGTCTGTGCTGTCATTTTTAGCACAGGTACCATGGACATGGCCTACTCACTCAATTTTACCTTAAAATATTCCAGCATAGCCTACTTCATTCCAAAGTAAAAATATTCCAGTGCTTTACAACTTTAGTAACTCTAGTGCTACATAGGGTCTGCTACGTAATGGCACTGTTGGGAACCTAATAAAAAAATGGACTACTATTTTCATCTGTGCGTAATGACATTGTAAGACCCTGATAAAAATCTCGACTAGTATTTTCATCTGTGTGTAATGACACTGTATGACCCTGATAAAAATCTCGACTAGTATTTTCATCTATGCGTAATGACACTGTATGACCCTGATAAAAATCTCGACTAGTATATTCATCTGTGCCTAATGACACTGTATGACCCTGATAAAAATCTCGACTAGTATTTTCATCTGTGCCTAATGACACTGTATGACCCTGATAAAAATCTCGACTAGCATTTTCATCTGTGTGTAATGACACTGTAAGACCCTGATAAAAATCTCGACTAGTATTTTCATCTGTGTGTAATGACACTGTATGACCCTGATAAAAATCTCGACTAGTATTTTCATCTGTGTGTAATGACACTGCATGACCCTGATAAAAATCTCGACTAGTATTTTCATCTGTGTGTAATGACACTGTATGACCCTGATAAAAATCTCGACTAGTATTTTCATCTGTGTGTAATGACACTGTATGACCCTGATAAAAATCTCGACTAGTATTTTCATCTGTGTGTAATGACACTGTATGACCCTGATAAAAATCTCGACTAGTATTTTCATCTGTGTGTAATGACACTGTATGACCCTGATAAAAATCTCGACTAGTATTTTCATCTGTGTGTAATGACACTGTATGACCCTAATAAAAATCTCGACTAGTATTTTCATCTGTGTGTAATGACACTGTATGACCCTGATAAAAATCTCGACTAGTATTTTCATCTGTGTGTAATGACACTGTATGACCCTGATAAAAATCTCGACTAGTATTTTCATCTGTGTGTAATGACACTGTATGACCCTGATAAAAATCTCGACTAGTATTTTCATCTGTGCCTAATGACACAGTATGACCCTGATAAAAATCTCGACTAGTATTTTCATCTGTGCCTAATGACACTGTATGACCCTGACAAAAATCTAGACTAGTATTTTCATCTGCGCGTAATGACACTGTATGACCCTGACAAAAATGTAGACTAGTATTTTCATCTGTACCTAATGACACTGTATGACCCTGACAAAAATCTAGACTAGTATTTTCATCTGTGCCTAATGACACTGCATGACCCTGACAAAAATCTAGACTAGTATTTTCATCTGTGCCTAATGTATGACCCTGACAAAAATCTAGACTAATATTTTCATCTGGCGCAATGACACTGTATGACCCTGGCAAAAATCTAGACTAGTATTTTCATCTGTGCCTAATGACACTGTATGACCCTGGCAAAAATCTAGACTAGTATTTTCATCTGTGCCTAATGACACTGTATGAGCCTGGCAAAAATCTAGACTAATATTTTCATCTATGCCAATTGACACTGTATAACCCTGGCAAAAATCTAGACTAGTATTTTCATCTGTGCCTAATGACACTGTATGACCCTGGCAAAAATCTAGACTAGTATTTTCATCTGTGCCTAATGACACTGTATGACCCTGGCAAAAATCTGGACTAGTATTTTCATCTGTGCCTAATGACACTGTATGACCCTGGCAAAAATCTAGACTAGTATTTTCATCTGTGCCTAATGGCATTGTATGACCTTGTATGACCCTGACAAAAATCTAGACTAGTATTTTCATGTGTGCGTAATGACACTGTATGACCCAGGCAAAAATCTAGACTAGTATTTTCATGTGTGCGTAATGACACTGTATGACCCTGGCAAAAATCTAGACTAGTATTTTCATGTGTGCGTAATGACAGTGTATGACCCTGGCAAAAATCTAGACTAGTATTTTCATGTGTGTGTAATGACACTGTATGACCCTGGCAAAAATCTAGACTAGTATTGGCATGTGTGCATAATTACACTGTATGACCCTGGCAAAAATCTAGACTAGTATTTTCATGTGTGTGTAATGGCACTGTATGACACTGGCAAAAATCTAGACTAGTATTTTCATGTGTGCGTAATGACACTGTATGACCCTGGCAAAAATCTAGACTAGTATTTTCATGTGTGCGTAATGACACTGTATGACCCTGGCAAAAATTTAGACTAGTATTTTCATCTGTGCGTAATGACACTGTATGACCCTGGCAAAAATCTAGACTAGTATTTTCATCTGTGCGTAATTACACTGTATGACCCTGGCAAAAATCTACAGTAGTATTTTAATCTGTGCGTAATGACACTGTATGACCCTGACAAAAGTCTAGACTAGTATTTTCATCTGTGCGTAATGACACTGTATGACCCTGGCAAAAATCTAGACTAGTATTTTCATCTGCACATAATGAGACTGTATGACCCTGGCAAAAATCTAGACTAGTATTTTCATCTGGCGTAATAACACTGTATGACCCTGGCAAAAATCTAGACTAGTATTTTCATCTGTGTGTAATGACACTGTATGACCCTAATAAAAATCTCGACTAGTATTTTCATCTGTGTGTAATGACACTGTATGACCTTGATAAAAATCTCGACTAGTATTTTCATCTGTGTGTAATGACACTGTATGACCCTGATAAAAATCTCGACTAGTATTTTCATCTGTGTGTAATGACACTGTATGACCCTGATAAAAATTTCGACTAGTATTTTCATCTATGCGTAATGACACTGTATGACCCTGATAAAAATCTCGACTAGTATATTCATCTGTGCCTAATGACACTGTATGACCCTGATAAAAATCTCGACTAGTATTTTCATCTGTGCCTAATGACACTGTATGACCCTGATAAAAATCTCGACTAGTATTTTCATCTGTGCCTAATGACACTGTATGACCCTGACAAAAATCTAGACTAGTATTTTCATATGCGCGTAATGACACTGTATGACCCTGACAAAAATGTAGACTAGTATTTTCATCTGTACCTAATGACACTGTATGACCCTGACAAAAATCTAGACTAGTATTTTCATCTGTGCCTAATGACACTGTATGACCCTTACAAAAATCTAGACTAGTATTTTCATCTGTGCCTAATGTATGACCCTGACAAAAATCTAGACTAATATTTTCATCTGGCGCAATGACACTGTATGACCCTGGCAAAAATCTAGACTAGTATTTTCATCTGTGCCTAATGACACTGTATGACCCTGGCAAAAATCTAGACTAGTATTTTCATCTGTGCCTAATGACACTGTATGAGCCTGGCAAAAATCTAGACTAATATTTTCATCTATGCCAATTGACACTGTATAACCCTGGCAAAAATCTAGAATAGTATTTTCATCTGTGCCTAATGACACTGTATGACCGTGGCAAAAATCTAGACTAGTATTTTCATCTGTGCCTAATGACACTGTATGACCCTGGCAAAAATCTGGACTAGTATTTTCATCTGTGCCTAATGACACTGTATGACCCTGGCAAAAATCTAGACTAGCATTTTCATCTGTGCCTAATGACATTGTATGACCCTGACAAAAATCTAGACTAGTATTTTCATGTGTGCGTAATGACACTGTATGACCCAGGCAAAAATCTAGACTAGTATTTTCATGTGTGCGTAATGACACTGTATGACCATGGCAAAAATCTAGACTAGTATTTTCATGTGTGCGTAATGACAGTGTATGACCCTGGCAAAAATCTAGACTAGTATTTTCATGTGTGCGTAATGACACTGTATGACCCTGGCAAAAATCTAGACTAGTATTGGCATGTGTGCATAATTACACTGTATGACCCTGGCAAAAATCTAGACTAGTATTTTCATGTGTGTGTAATGACACTGTATGACACTGGCAAAAATCTAGACTAGTATTTTCATGTGTGCGTAATGACACTGTATGACCCTGGCAAAAATCTAGACTAGTATTTTCATGTGTGCATAATGACACTGTATGACCCTGGCAAAAATTTAGACTAGTATTTTCATGTGTGCGTAATGACACTGTATGACCCTGGCAAAAATCTAGACTAGTAATTTCATCTGTGCGTAATTACACTGTATGACCCTGGCAAAAATCTACAGTAGTATTTTAATCTGTGCGTAATGACACTGTATGACCCTGACAAAAGTCTAGACTAGTATTTTCATCTGTGCGTAATGACACTGTATGACCCTGGCAAAAATCTAGACTAGTATTTTCATCTGCACATAATGACACTGTATGACCCTGGCAAAAATCTAGACTAGTATTTTCATCTGGCGTAATGACACTGTATGACCCTGGCAAAAATCTAGACTAGTATTTTCATCTGCGCGTAATGACACTGTATGACCCTGACAAAAATCTAGACTAGTATTTTCATCTGTGCCTAATGACACTGTATGACCCTGACAAAAATCTAGACTAGTATTTTCATCTGCGCGTAATGACACTGAATGACCCTGACAAAAATCTAGACTAGTATTTTCATCTGTGCGTAATGACACTGTATGACCCTTACAAAAATCTAGACTAGTATTTTCATCTGCAAGTAATGACACTGTATGACCCTGACAAAAATCTAGACTAGTATTTTCATCTGCGCAAAATGACACTGTATGACCCTGACAAAAATCTAGACTAGTATTTTCATCTGGCGTAATGACACTGTATGACCCTGACAAAAATCTAGACTAGTATTTTCATCTGCGCGTAATGACACTGTATGACCCTGACAAAAATCTAGACTAGTATTTTCATCTGTGCCTAATGACACTGTATGACCCTGACAAAAATCAAGACTAGTATTTTCATCTGCGTGTAATGACACTGTATGACCCTGACAAAAATCTAGACTAGTATTTTCATCTGTGCGTAATGACACTGTATGACCCTGACAAAAATCTAGACTAGTATTTTCATTGGCAAGTAATGACACTGTATGACCCTGACAAAAATCTAGACTAGTATTTCCATCTGCACAAAATGACACTGTATGACCCTGACAAAAATCTAGACTAGTATTTTCATCTGCGCGTAATGGTATTGTATGAGCCTGACAAAAATCTAGACTAGTATTTTCATCTGCGCGTAATGACACTGAATGACCCTGACAAAAATCTAGACTAGTATTTTCATCTGCTCGTAATGACACTGTATGACCCTGACAAAAATCAAGACTAGTATTTTCACCTGCGCGTAATGACACTGTATGACCCTGACAAAAATCTAGACTAGTATTTTCATCTGCGCGTAATGACACTGTATGACCCTGACAAAAATCTAGACTAGTATTTTCATCTGCGCGTAATGACACTGTATGACCCTGACAAAAATCTAGACTAGTATTTTCATCTGCACATAATGACACTGTATGACCCTGACAAAAATCTAGACTAGTACTTTCATCTGTGCGTAATGACACTGTATGACCCTGACAAAAATCTGGACTAGTATTTTCATCTGCGCGTAATGACACTGTATGACCCTGACAAAAATCTAGACTGGTATTTTCATCTGTGCGTAATGACACTGTATGACCCTGACAAAAATCTAGACTAGTATTCTCATCTGTGCGTAATGACACTGTATGACCCTGACAAAAATCTAGACTAGTATTTTCATCTGTGCGTAATGACACTGTGTGACCCTGACAAAAATCTAGACTAGTATTTTCATCTATGCGCAATGACACTGTATGACCCTGACAAAAATCTAGACTAGTATTTTCATCTGTGCAAAATGACACTGTATGACCCTGACAAAAATCTAGACTAGTATTTTCATCTGCGCGTAATGGCACTGTATGACCCTGACAAAAATCTAGACTAGTATTTTCATCTGTGCGTAATGACACTGTATGACCCTGACAAAAATCTAGACTAGTATTTTCATCTGCGCGTAATGACACTGTATGACCCTGACAAAAATCTAGACTAGTATTTTCATCTGCGCGTAATGGCACTGTATGACCCTGGCAAAAATCTAGACTAGTATTTTCATCTGTGCGTAATTACACTGTATGACCCTGGCAAAAATCTACAGTAGTATTTTAATCTGTGCGTAATGACACTGTATGACCCTGACAAAAGTCTAGACTAGTATTTTCATCTGTGCGTAATGACACTGTATGACCCTGGCAAAAATCTAGACTAGTATTTTCATCTGCACATAATGACACTGTATGACCCTGGCAAAAATCTAGACTAGTATTTTCATCTGGCGTAATGACACTGTATGACCCTGGCAAAAATCTAGACTAGTATTTTCATCTGTGTGTAATGACACTGTATGACCCTAATAAAAATCTCGACTAGTATTTTCATCTGTGTGTAATGACACTGTATGACCCTGATAAAAATCTCGACTAGTATTTTCATCTGCGTGTAATGACACTGTATGACCATGATAAAAATCTCGACTAGTATTTTCATCTGTGTGTAATGACACTGTATGACCCTGATAAAAATTTCGACTAGTATTTTCATCTATGCGTAATGACACTGTATGACCCTGATAAAAATCTCGACTAGTATATTCATCTGTGCCTAATGACACTGTATGACCCTGATAAAAATCTCGACTAGTATTTTCATCTGTGCCTAATGACACTGTATGACCCTGATAAAAATCTCGACTAGTATTTTCATCTGTGCCTAATGACACTGTATGACCCTGACAAAAATCTAGACTAGTATTTTCATCTGCGCGTAATGACACTGTATGACCCTGACAAAAATGTAGACTAGTATTTTCATCTGTACCTAATGACACTGTATGACCCTGACAAAAATCTAGACTAGTATTTCCATCTGTGCCTAATGACACTGTATGACCCTGACAAAAATCTAGACTAGACTTTTCATCTGTGCCTAATGTATGACCCTGACAAAAATCTAGACTAATATCTTCATCTGGCGCAATGACACTGTATGACCCTGGCAAAAATCTAGACTAGTATTTTCATCTGTGCCTAATGACACTGTATGACCCTGGCAAAAATCTAGACTAGTATTTTCATCTGTGCCTAATGACACTGTATGAGCCTGGCAAAAATCTAGACTAATATTTTCATCTATGCCAATTGACACTGTATAACCCTGGCAAAAATCTAGACTAGTATTTTCATCTGTGCCTAATGACACTGTATGACCCTGGCAAAAATCTAGACTAGTATTTTCATCTGTGCCTAATGACACTGTATGACCCTGGCAAAAATCTGGACTAGTATTTTCATCTGTGCCTAATGACACTGTATGACCCTGGCAAAAATCTAGACTAGTATTTTCATCTGTGCCTAATGGCATTGTATGACCCTGACAAAAATCTAGACTAGTATTTTCATGTGTGCGTAATGACACTGTATGACCCAGGCAAAAATCTAGACTAGTATTTTCATGTGTGCGTAATGACACTGTATGACCCTGGCAAAAATCTAGACTAGTATTTTCATGTGTGCGTAATGACAGTGTATGACCCTGGCAAAAATCTAGACTAGTATTTTCATGTGTGTGTAATGACACTGTATGACCCTGGCAAAAATCTAGACTAGTATTGGCATGTGTGCATAATTACACTGTATGACCCTGGCAAAAATCTAGACTAGTATTTTCATGTGTGCGTAATGACACTGTATGACCCTGGCAAAAATCTAGACTAGTATTTTCATGTGTGCGTAATGACACTGTATGACCCTGGCAAAAATTTAGACTAGTATTTTCATCTGTGCTGTATAATGACACTGTATGACCCTGGCAAAAATCTAGACTAGTATTTTCATCTGTGCGTAATGACACTGTATGACCCTGGCAAAAATCTAGACTAGTATTTTCATCTGTGCGTAATGACACTGTATGACCCTGGCAAAAATCTAGACTAGTATTTTCATCTGTGCGTAATGACACTGTATGACCCTGACAAAATCTAGACTAGTATTTTCATCTGTGCGTAATGACACTGTATGACCCTGGCAAAAATCTAGACTAGTATTTTCATCTGCACATAATGACACTGTATGACCCTGGCAAAAATCTAGACTAGTATTTTCATCTGTGTAATGACACTGTATGACCCTGACAAAAATCTAGACTAGTATTTTCATCTGTGTGTAATGACACTGTATGACCCTGACAAAAATCTAGACTAGTATTTTCATCTGTGTGTAATGACACTGTATGACCCTGACAAAAATCTAGACTAGTATTTTCATCTGCGTGTAATGACACTGTATGACCCTGACAAAAATCTAGACTAGTATTTTCATCTGTGCGTAATGACACTGTATGACCCTGACAAAAATCTAGACTAGTATTTTCATCTGTGCGTAATGACACTGTATGACCCTGACAAAAATCTAGACTAGTATTTTCATCTGTGCCTAATGACACTGTATGACCCTGACAAAAATCTAGACTAGTATTTTCATCTGTGCCTAATGACACTGTATGACCCTGACAAAAATCTAGACTAGTATTTTCATCTGTGCGTAATGACACTGTATGACCCTGACAAAAATCTAGACTAGTATTTTCATCTGTGCGTAATGACACTGTATGACCCTGACAAAAATCTAGACTAGTATTTTCATCTGTGCCTAATGACACTGTATGACCCTGACAAAAATCTAGACTAGTATTTTCATCTGTGCGTAATGACACTGTATGACCCTGACAAAAATCTAGACTAGTATTTTCATCTGTGCCTAATGACACTGTATGACCCTGACAAAAATCTAGACTAGTATTTTCATCTGCGCGTAATGACACTGTATGACCCTGACAAAAATCTAGACTAGTATTTTCATCTGTGCGTAATGACACTGTATGACCCTGACAAAAATCTAGACTAGTATTTTCATCTGTGCCTAATGACACTGTATGACCCTGACAAAAATCTAGACTAGTATTTTCATCTGTGCCTAATGACACTGTATGACCCTGACAAAAATCTAGACTAGTATTTTCATCTGTGCCTAATGACACTGTATGACCCTGACAAAAATCTAGACTAGTATTTTCATCTGTGCGTAATGACACTGTATGACCCTGACAAAAATCTAGACTAGTATTTTCATCTGTGCGTAATGACACTGTATGACCCTGACAAAAATCTAGACTAGTATTTTCATCTGTGCGTAATGACACTGTATGACCCTGACAAAAATCTAGCCTAGTATTTTCATCTGGCGTAATGACACTGTATGACCCTGACAAAAATCTAGACTAGTATTTTCATGTGTGCGTAATGACACTGTATGACCCTGGCAAAAATCTAGACTAGTATTTTCATGTGTGCATAATTACACTGTATGACCCTGGCAAAAATCTAGACTAGTATTTTCATGTGTGTGTAATGACACTGTATGACACTGGCAAAAATCTAGACTAGTATTTTCATGTGTGCGTAATGACACTGTATGACCCTGGCAAAAATCTAGACTAGTATTTTCATGTGTGCGTAATGACACTGTATGACCCTGGCAAAAATCTAGACTAGTATTTTCATCTGTGCGTAATGACACTGTATGACCCTGGCAAAAATCTAGACTAGTATTTTCATCTGTGCGTAATTACACTGTATGACCCTGGCAAAATCTACAGTAGTATTTTAATCTGTGCGTAATGACACTGTATGACCCTGACAAAAGTCTAGACTAGTATTTTCATCTGTGCATAATGACACTGTATGACCCTGGCAAAAATCTAGACTAGTATTTTCATCTGCACATAATGACACTGTATGACCCTGGCAAAAATCTAGACTAGTATTTTCATCTGGCGTAATGACACTGTATGACCCTGGCAAAAATCTAGACTAGTATTTTCATCTGCGTGTAATGACACTGTATGACCCTGACAAAAATCTAGACTAGTATTTTCATCTGTGCCTAATGACACTGTATGACCCTGACAAAAATCTAGACTAGTATTTTCATCTGCGCGTAATGACACTGTATGACCCTGACAAAAATCTAGACTAGTATTTTCATCTGTGCGTAATGACACTGTATGACCCTTACAAAAATCTAGACTAGTATTTTCATCTGCAAGTAATGACACTGTATGACCCTGACAAAAATCTAGACTAGTATTTTCATCTGAGCATAATGACACTGTATGACCCTGACAAAAATCTAGACTAGTATTTTCATCTGGCGTAATGACACTGTATGACCCTGACAAAAATCTAGACTAGTATTTTCATCTGCGCGTAATGACACTGTATGACCCTGACAAAAATCTAGACTAGTATTTTCATCTGTGCCTAATGACACTGTATGACCCTGACAAAATCAAGACTAGTATTTTCATCTGCGGCGTAATGACACTGTATGACCCTGACAAAAATCTAGACTAGTATTTTCATCTGTGTAATGACACTGTATGACCCTGACAAAAATCTAGACTAGTATTTTCATTGGCAAGTAATGACACTGTATGACCCTGACAAAAATCTAGACTAGTATTTCCATCTGCGCAAAATGACACTGTATGACCCTGACAAAAATCTAGACTAGTATTTTCATCTGCGCGTAATGACACTGTATGACCCTGACAAAAATCTAGACTAGTATTTTCATCTGCGCGTAATGGCACTGTATGACCCTGACAAAAATCTAGACTAGTATTTTCATCTGCTCGTAATGACACTGTATGACCCTGACAAAAATCTAGACTAGTATTTTCATCTGCGCAAAATGACACTGTATGACCCTGACAAAAATCTAGACTAGTATTTTCATCTGCGTAATGACACTGTATGACCCTGACAAAAATCTAGACTAGTATTTTCATCTGGCGTAATGACACTGTATGACCCTGACAAAATCTAGACTAGTATTTTCATCTGCCAGTAATGACACTGTATGACCCTGACAAAAATCTAGACTAGTATTTTCATCTGCGTAATGACACTGTATGACCCTGACAAAAATCTAGACTAGTATTTTCATCTGTGCGTAATGACACTGTATGACCCTGACAAAAATCTAGACTAGTATTTTCATCTGCGTAATGACACTGTATGACCCTGACAAAAATCTAGACTAGTATTTTCATCTGTGCGTAATGACACTGTATGACCCTGACAAAAATCTAGACTAGTATTTTCATCTGCGTAATGACACTGTATGACCCTGACAAAAATCTAGACTAGTATTTTCATCTGCGTAATGACACTGTATGACCCTGACAAAAATCTAGACTAGTATTTTCATCTGCGTAATGACACTGTATGACCCTGACAAAAATCTAGACTAGTATTTTCATCTGTGCGTAATGACACTG
Source organism: Protopterus annectens (assembly GCF_019279795.1). Lineage (NCBI taxonomy): Eukaryota > Metazoa > Chordata > Ceratodontiformes > Protopteridae > Protopterus > Protopterus annectens. The sequence continues at coordinate 1,057,747,321 of NC_056739.1, forward strand.
TATGACCCTGACAAAAATCTAGACTAGTATTTTCATCTGCGTAATGACACTGTATGACCCTGACAAAAATCTAGACTAGTATTTTCATCTGCGTAATGACACTGTATGACCCTGACAAAAATCTAGACTAGTATTCTCATCTATGCGAAATGACACTGTATGCCCCTGACAGAAATCTAGACTAGTATTTTCATCTGTGCGTAATGACACTGTATGCCCCTGACAAAAATCTAGACTAGTATTTTCATCTGCGTAATGACACTGTATGACCCTGACAAAAATCTAGACTAGTATTCTCATCTGTGCATAATGACACTGTATGACCCTGACAAAAATCTAGACTAGTATTTTCATCTGTGCGTAATGACACTGTGTGACCCTGACAAAAATCTAGACTAGTATTTTCATCTGTGCATAATGACACTGTATGACCCTGGCAAAAATCTAGACTAGTATTTTCATCTGTGTGTAATGACACTGTATGACCCTGACAAAAATCTAGACTAGTATTTTCATCTGTGCGTAATGACACTGTATGACCCTGACAAAATCTAGACTAGTATTTTCATCTGTGCGTAATGACACTGTATGACCCTGGCAAAAATCTAGACTAGTATTTTCATCTGTGCGTAATGACACTGTATGACCCTGGCAAAAATCTAGACTAGTATTTTCATCTGTACGTAATGACACTGTATGACCCTGACAAAAATCTAGACTAGTATTTTCATCTGTGCGTAATGACACTGTATGACCCTGACAAAAATCTAGACTAGTATTTTCATCTGTGCGTAATGACACTGTATGACCCTTACAAAAATCTAGACTAGTATTTTCATCTGTGCGTAATGACACTGTATGACCCTGACAAAAATCTAGACTAGTATTTTCATCTGTGCGTAATGACACTGTATGAGCCTGACAAAAATCTAGACTAGTATTTTCATCTGTGCCTAATGACACTGTATGACCCTGACAAAAATCTAGACTAGTATTTTCATCTGTGCCTAATGACACTGTATGACCCTGACAAAAATCTAGACTAGTATTTTCATCTGTGCCTAATGACACTGTATGACCCTGACAAAAATCTAGACTAGTATTTTCATCTGTGTAATGACACTGTATGACCCTGACAAAAATCTAGACTAGTATTTTCATCTGTGTAATGACACTGTATGACCCTGACAAAAATCTAGACTAGTATTTTCATCTGCGTAATGACACTGTATGACCCTGACAAAAATCTAGACTAGTATTTTCATCTGTGCGTAATGACACTGTATGACCCTGACAAAAATCTAGACTAGTATTTTCATCTGTGCCTAATGACACTGTATGACCCTGACAAAAATCTAGACTAGTATTTTCATCTGCGCGTAATGACACTGTATGACCCTGACAAAAATCTAGACTAGTATTTTCATCTGCGCTTAATGACACTGTATGACCCTGACAAAAATCTAGACTAGTATTTTCATCTGTGTAATGACACTGTATGACCCTGACAAAAATCTAGACTAGTATTTTCATCTGTGCGTAATGACACTGTATGACCCTTACAAAAATCTAGACTAGTATTTTCATCTGCGTAATGACACTGTATGACCCTGACAAAAATCTAGACTAGTATTTTCATCTGCGTAATGACACTGTATGACCCTGACAAAAATCTAGACTAGTATTTTCATCTGGCGTAATGACACTGTATGACCCTGACAAAAATCTAGACTAGTATTTTCATCTGTGTAATGACACTGTATGACCCTGACAAAAATCTAGACTAGTATTTTCATCTGCGTAATGACACTGTATGACCCTGACAAAAATCTAGACTAGTATTTTCATCTGCGTAATGACACTGTATGACCCTGACAAAAATCTAGACTAGTATTTTCATCTGTGTAATGACACTGTATGACCCTGACAAAAATCTAGACTAGTATTTTCATCTGCGTGTAATGACACTGTATGACCCTGACAAAAATCTAGACTAGTATTTTCATCTGTGCGTAATGACACTGTATGACCCTTACAAAAATCTAGACTAGTATTTTCATCTGCGTAATGACACTGTATGACCCTGACAAAAATCTAGACTAGTATTTTCATCTGCGTAATGACACTGTATGACCCTGACAAAAATCTAGACTAGTATTTTCATCTGTGCGCATAATGACACTGTATGACCCTGACAAAATCTAGACTAGTATTTTCATCTGTGTAATGACACTGTATGACCCTGACAAAAATCTAGACTAGTATTTTCATCTGTGCATAATGACACTGTATGACCCTGACAAAAATCTAGACTAGTATTTTCATCTGTGCGTAATGACACTGTATGACCCTGACAAAAATCTAGACTAGTATTTTCATCTGCGTAATGACACTGTATGACCCTGACAAAAATCTAGACTAGTATTTTCATCTGTGCATAATGACACTGTATGACCCTGACAAAAATCTAGACTAGTATTTTCATCTGTGCGTAATGACACTGTATGACCCTGACAAAAATCTAGACTAGTATTTTCATCTGTGTAATGACACTGTATGACCCTGACAAAAATCTAGACTAGTATTTTCATCTGCGTAATGACACTGTATGACCCTGACAAAAATCTAGACTAGTATTTTCATCTGTGCGTAATGACACTGTATGACCCTGACAAAAATCTAGACTAGTATTTTCATCTGTGCGTAATGACACTGTATGACCCTGATAAAAATCTAGACTAGTATTTTCATCTGCGTAATGACACTGTATGACCCTGACAAAAATCTAGACTAGTATTTTCATCTGTGCGTAATGACACTGTATGACCCTGACAAAATCTAGACTAGTATTTTCATCTGTGCGTAATGACACTGTATGACCCTGACAAAAATCTAGACTAGTATTTTCATCTGCGTAATGACACTGTATGACCCTGACAAAAATCTAGACTAGTATTTTCATCTGTAGTAATGACACTGTATGACCCTGACAAAAATCTAGACTAGTATTTTCATCTGTGCGTAATGACACTGTATGACCCTGACAAAAATCTAGACTAGTATTTTCATCTGTGTAATGACACTGTATGACCCTGACAAAAATCTAGACTAGTATTTTCATCTGCGTAATGACACTGTATGACCCTGACAAAAATCTAGACTAGTATTTTCATCTGCGTAATGACACTGTATGACCCTGACAAAAATCTAGACTAGTATTTTCATCTGTGCGTAATGACACTGTATGACCCTGACAAAATCTAGACTAGTATTTTCATCTGCTCGTAATGACACTGTATGACCCTGACAATAATCTAGACTAGTATTTTCATCTGCGCGTAATGACACTGTATGACCCTGACAAAAATCTAGACTAGTATTTTCATCTGCTCGTAATGACACTGTATGACCCTGACAAAAATCTAGACTAGTATTTTCATCTGCGCGTAATGACACTGTATGACCCTGACAAAAATCTAGACTAGTATTTTCATCTGCGCGTAATGGCACTGTATGACCCTGACAAAAATCTAGACTAATATTTTCATCTGCGCGTAATGACGCTGTATGACCTTGACAAAAATCTAGACTAGTATTTTCATCTGCACGTAATGACACTGTATGACCCTGACAAAAATCAAGACTAGTATTTTCACCTGCGCGTAATGACACTGTATGACCCTGACAAAAATCTAGACTAGTATTTTCATCTGCGCGTAATGACACTGTATGACCCTGACAAAAATCTAGACTAGTATTTTCATCTGCGCGTAATGACACTGTATGACCCTGACAAAAATCTAGACTAGTATTTTCATCTGCGTAATGACACTGTATGACCCTGACAAAAATCTAGACTAGTATTTTCATCTGCGTAATGACACTGTATGACCCTGACAAAAATCTAGACTAGTATTTTCATCTGTGCGTAATGACACTGTATGACCCTGACAAAAATCTAGACTAGTATTTTCATCTGTGCGTAATGACACTGTATGACCCTGACAAAAATCTAGACTAGTATTTTCATCTGTGCGTAATGACACTGTATGACCCTGACAAAAATCTAGACTAGTATTTTCATCTGTGCGTAATGACACTGTATGACCCTGACAAAAATCTAGACTAGTATTTTCATCTGTGCGTAATGACACTGTATGACCCTGACAAAAATCTAGACTAGTATTTTCATCTGCGTAATGACACTGTATGACCCTGACAAAAATCTAGACTAGTATTTTCATCTGCGTAATGACACTGTATGACCCTGACAAAAATCTAGACTAGTATTTTCATCTGCGTAATGACACTGTATGTCCCTGACAAAAATCTAGACTAGTATTTTCATCTGCGCGTAATGACACTGTATGACCCTGACAAAAATCTAGACTAGTATTTTCATCTGTGCGTAATGACACTGTATGACCCTTACACAAATCTAGACTAGCATTTTCATCTGTGTAATGACACTGTATGACCCTGACAAAAATCTAGACTAGTATTTTCATCTGTGCGTAATGACACTGTATGACCCTGACAAAAATCTAGACTAGTATTTTCATCTGTGCCTAATGACACTGTATGACCCTGACAAAAATCTAGACTAGTATTTTCATCTGTGCGTAATGACACTGTATGACCCTGACAAAAATCTAGACTAGTATTTTCATCTGCGCGTGATGACACTGTATGACCCTGACAAAAATCTAGACTAGTATTTTCATCTGTGCGTAATGACACTGTATGACCCTGACAAAAATCTAGACTAGTATTTTCATCTGTGCATAATGACACTGTATGACCCTGACAAAAATCTAGACTAGTATTTTCATCTGCACATAATGACACTGTATGACCCTGACAAAAATCTAGACTAGTACTTTCATCTGCGTAATGACACTGTATGACCCTGACAAAAATCTAGACTAGTATTTTCATCTGCGCGTAATGACACTGTATGACCCTGACAAAAATCTAGACTAGTATTTTCATCTGTGCCTAATGACACTGTATGACCCTGACAAAAATCTAGACTAGTATTTTCATCTGCGCGTAATGACACTGTATGACCCTGACAAAAATCTAGACTAGTATTTTCATCTGTGCGTAATGACACTGTATGACCCTGACAAAAATCTAGACTAGTATTTTCATCTGCGTAATGACACTGTATGACCCTGACAAAAATCTAGACTAGTATTTTCATCTGCGCAAAATGACACTGTATGACCCTGACAAAAATCTAGCCTAGTATTTTCATCTGGCGTAATGACACTGTATGACCCTGACAAAAATCTAGACTAGTATTTTCATGTGTGCGTAATGACACGGTATAACCCTGACAAAAATCTAGACTAGTATTTTCATCTGTGCCTAATGACACTGTATGACCCTGACAAAAATCTAGACTAGTATTTTCATCTGTGCGTAATGACACTGTATGACCCTGACAAAAATCTAGACTAGTATTTTCATCTGGCGTAATGACACTGTATGACCCTGACAAAAATCTAGACTAGTATTTTCATCTGGCGTAATGACACTGTATGACCCTGACAAAAATCTAGACTAGTATTTTCATCTGCGTAATGGCACTGTATGACCCTGACAAAAATCTAGACTAGTATTTTCATCTGCGCGTAATGACACTGTATGACCCTGACAAAAATCTAGACTAGTATTTTCATCTGCGCGTAATGACACTGTATGACCCTGACAAAAATCTAGACTAGTATTTTCATCTGCTCGTAATGACACTGTATGACCCTGACAAAAATCTAGACTAGTATTTTCATCTGCGCGTAATGACACTGTATGACCCTGACAAAAATCTAGACTAGTATTTTCATCTGCGCGTAATGACACTGTATGACCCTGACAAAAATCTAGACTAGTATTTTCATCTGCGCGTAATGACACTGTATGACCCTGACAAAAATCTAGACTAGTATTTTCATCTGTGCGTAATGACACTGTATGACCCTGACAAAAATCTAGACTAGTATTTTCATCTGCGCGTAATGACACTGTATGACCCTGACAAAAATCTAGACTAGTATTTTCATCTGCGCGTAATGACACTGTATGACCCTGACAAAAATCTAGACTAGTATTTTCATCTGCACATAATGACACTGTATGACCCTGACAAAAATCTAGCCTAGTATTTTCATCTGGCGTAATGACACTGTATGACCCTGACAAAAATCTAGACTAGTATTTTCATGTGTGCGTAATGACACTGTATGACCCTGGCAAAAATCTAGACTAGTATTGGCATGTGTGCATAATTACACTGTATGACCCTGGCAAAAATCTAGACTAGTATTTTCATGTGTGTGTAATGACACTGTATGACACTGGCAAAAATCTAGACTAGTATTTTCATGTGTGCGTAATGACACTGTATGACCCTGGCAAAAATCTAGACTAGTATTTTCATGTGTGCGTAATGACACTGTATGACCCTGGCAAAAATTTAGACTAGTATTTTCATCTGTGCGTAATGACACTGTATGACCCTGGCAAAAATCTAGACTAGTATTTTCATCTGTGCGTAATTACACTGTATGACCCTGGCAAAAATCTACAGTAGTATTTTAATCTGTGCGTAATGACACTGTATGACCCTGACAAAAGTCTAGACTAGTATTTTCATCTGTGCATAATGACACTGTATGACCCTGGCAAAAATCTAGACTAGTATTTTCATCTGCACATAATGACACTGTATGACCCTGGCAAAAATCTAGACTAGTATTTTCATCTGGCGTAATGACACTGTATGACCCTGGCAAAAATCTAGACTAGTATTTTCATCTGCGCGTAATGACACTGTATGACCCTGACAAAAATCTAGACTAGTATTTTCATCTGTGCCTAATGACACTGTATGACCCTGACAAAAATCTAGACTAGTATTTTCATCTGCGCGTAATGACACTGTATGACCCTGACAAAAATCTAGACTAGTATTTTCATCTGTGCGTAATGACACTGTATGACCCTTACAAAAATCTAGACTAGTATTTTCATCTGCAAGTAATGACACTGTATGACCCTGACAAAAATCTAGACTAGTATTTTCATCTGCGCAAAATGACACTGTATGACCCTGACAAAAATCTAGCCTAGTATTTTCATCTGGCGTAATGACACTGTATGACCCTGACAAAAATCTAGACTAGTATTTTCATCTGCGCGTAATGACACTGTATGACCCTGACAAAAATCTAGACTAGTATTTTCATCTGTGCCTAATGACACTGTATGACCCTGACAAAAATCAAGAGTAGTATTTTCATCTGCGCGTAATGACACTGTATGACCCTGACAAAAATCTAGACTAGTATTTTCATCTGTGCGTAATGACACTGTATGACCCTGACAAAAATCTAGACTAGTATTTTCATTGGCAAGTAATGACACTGTATGACCCTGACAAAAATCTAGACTAGTATTTCCATCTGCGCAAAATGACACTGTATGACCCTGACAAAAATCTAGACTAGTATTTTCATCTGCGCGTAATGGTACTGTATGACCCTGACAAAAATCTAGACTAGTATTTTCATCTGCGCGTAATGACACTGAATGACCCTGACAAAAATCTAGACTAGTATTTTCATCTGCTCGTAATGACACTGTATGACCCTGACAAAAATCTAGACTAGTATTTTCATCTGCGCAAAATGACACTGTATGACCCTGACAAAAATCTAGCCTAGTATTTTCATCTGGCGTAATGACACTGTATGACCCTGACAAAAATCTAGACTAGTATTTTCATCTGCGCGTAATGACACTGTATGACCCTGACAAAAATCTAGACTAGTATTTTCATCTGTGCCTAATGACACTGTATGACCCTGACAAAAATCAAGAGTAGTATTTTCATCTGCGCGTAATGACACTGTATGACCCTGACAAAAATCTAGACTAGTATTTTCATCTGTGCGTAATGACACTGTATGACCCTGACAAAAATCTAGACTAGTATTTTCATTGGCAAGTAATGACACTGTATGACCCTGACAAAAATCTAGACTAGTATTTTCATCTGCGTAATGACACTGTATGACCCTGACAAAAATCTAGACTAGTATTTTCATCTGCGGCGTAATGACACTGTATGACCATGACAAAAATCTAGTCTAGTATGTTCATCTGGCGTAATGACACTGTATGACCCTGACAAAAATCTAGACTAGTATTTTCATCTGCTGCGTAATGACACTGTATGACCCTGACAAAAATCTAGACTAGTATTTTCATCTGCGTAATGACACTGTATGACCCTGACAAAAATCTAGACTAGTATTTTCATCTGCGCGTAATGACACTGTATGACCCTGACAAAAATCTAAAATCTAGACTAGTATTTTCATCTGCGTAATGACACTGTATGACCCTGACAAAAATCTAGACTAGTATTTTCATCTGCGTAATGACACTGTATGACCCTGACAGAAATCTAGACTAGTATTTTCATCTGTGCGTAATGACACTGTATGACCCTGACAAAAATCTAGACTAGTATTTTCATCTGCGCGTAATGACACTGTATGACCCTGACAAAAATCTAGACTAGTATTTTCATCTGCGCATAATGACACTGTAGGACCCTGACAAAAATCTAGACTAGTATTTTCATCTACGCGTAATGACACTGTATGACCCTGACAAAAATGTAGACTAGTATTTTCATGTGTGTGTAATGACACTGTATGACACTGGCAAAAATCTAGACTAGTATTTTCATGTGTGCGTAATGACACTGTATGACCCTGGCAAAAATTTAGACTAGTATTTTCATCTGTGCGTAATGACACTGTATGACCCTGGCAAAAATCTAGACTAGTATTTTCATCTGTGCGTAATTACACTGTATGACCCTGGCAAAAATCTATAGTAGTATTTTAATCTGTGCGTAATGACACTGTATGACCCTGACAAAAGTCTAGACTAGTATTTTCATCTGTGCATAATGACACTGTATGACCCTGGCAAAAATCTAGACTAGTATTTTCATCTGCACATAATGACACTGTATGACCCTGGCAAAAATCTAGACTAGTATTTTCATCTGGCGTAATGACACTGTATGACCCTGGCAAAAATCTAGACTAGTATTTTCATCTGCGTAATGACACTGTATGACCCTGACAAAAATCTAGACTAGTATTTTCATCTGTGCCTAATGACACTGTATGACCCTGACAAAAATCTAGACTAGTATTTTCATCTGCGCGTAATGACACTGTATGACCCTGACAAAAATCTAGACTAGTATTTTCATCTGTGCGTAATGACACTGTATGACCCTTACAAAAATCTAGACTAGTATTTTCATCTGCAAGTAATGACACTGTATGACCCTGACAAAAATCTAGACTAGTATTTTCATCTGCACATAATGACACTGTATGACCCTGACAAAAATCTAGCCTAGTATTTTCATCTGGCGTAATGACACTGTATGACCCTGACAAAAATCTAGACTAGTATTTTCATCTGCGCGTAATGACACTGTATGACCCTGACAAAAATCTAGACTAGTATTTTCATCTGTGCCTAATGACACTGTATGACCCTGACAAAAATCTAGACTAGTATTTTCATCTGCGCGTAATGACACTGTATGACCCTGACAAAAATCTAGACTAGTATTTTCATCTGTGCGTAATGACACTGTATGACCCTGACAAAAATCTAGACTAGTATTTTCATCTGGCGTAATGACACTGTATGACCCTGACAAAAATCTAGACTAGTATTTTCATCTGCGTAAATGACACTGTATGACCCTGACAAAAATCTAGACTAGTATTTTCATCTGCGTAATGACACTGTATGACCCTGACAAAAATCTAGACTAGTATTTTCATCTGCTCGTAATGACACTGTATGACCCTGACAATAATCTAGACTAGTATTTTCATCTGCGCGTAATGACACTGTATGACCCTGACAAAAATCTAGACTAGTATTTTCATCTGCGCGTAATGGCACTGTATGACCCTGACAAAAATCTAGACTAATATTTTCATCTGCGTAATGACACTGTATGACCCTGACAAAAATCTAGACTAATATTTTCATCTGCGTAATGACGCTGTATGACCTTGACAAAAATCTAGACTAGTATTTTCATCTGCACGTAATGACACTGTATGACCCTGACAAAAATCAAGACTAGTATTTTCACCTGCGCGTAATGACACTGTATGACCCTGACAAAAATCTAGACTAGTATTTTCATCTGCGCGTAATGACACTGTATGACCCTGACAAAAATCTAGACTAGTATTTTCATCTGCGCGTAATGACACTGTATGACCCTGACAAAAATCTAGACTAGTATTTTCATCTGCACATAATGACACTGTATGACCCTGACAAAAATCTAGACTAGTACTTTCATCTGTGCGTAATGACACTGTATGACCCTGACAAAAATCAAGACTAGTATTTTCACCTGCGCGTAATGACACTGTATGACCCTGACAAAAGTCTATACTAGTATTTTCATCTGCGCGTAATGACACTGTATGACCCTGACAAAAATCTAGACTAGTATTTTCATCTGCGCGTAATGACACTGTATGACCCTGACAAAAATCTAGACTAGTATTTTCATCTGCACATAATGACACTGTATGACCCTGACAAAAGTCTATACTAGTATTTTCATCTGCGCGTAATGACACTGTATGACCCTGACAAAAATCTAGACTAGTATTTTCATCTGCGCGTAATGACACTGTATGACCCTGACAAAAATCTAGACTAGTACTTTCATCTGTGCGTAATGACACTGTATGACCCTGACAAAAATCTAGACTAGTATTTTCATCTGCGCGTAATGACACTGTGTGAACCTGACAAAAATCTAGACTAGTATTTTCATCAGTGCGTAATGACACTGTGTGACCCTGACAAAAATCTAGACTAGTATTTTCATCTATGCGCAATGACACTGTATGACCCTGACAAAAATCTAGACTAGTATTTTCATCTGTGCAAAATGAGACTGTATGACCCTGACAAAAATCTAGACTAGTATTTTCATCTGCGCGTAATGGCACTGTATGACCATGACAAAAATCTAGACTAGTATTTTCATCTGTGCGTAATGACACTGTATGACCCTGACAAAAATCTAGACTAGTATTTTCATCTGTGCGTAATGACACTGTATGACCCTGACAAAAATCTAGACTAGTATTTTCATCTGCGCGTAATGACACTGTATGACCCTGGCAAAAATCTAGACTAGTATTTTCATCTGCGCGTAATGGCACTGACACTGTATGACCCTGATAAAAATCTAGACTAGTATTTTCATCTGTGGTAATGACACTGTATGACCCTGATAAAAATCTAGACTAGTATTTTCATCTGTGCGTAATGACACTGTATGACCCTGATAAAAATCTAGACTAGTATTTTCATCTGTGGTAATGACACTGTATGACCCTGATAAAAATCTAGACTAGTATTTTCATCTGTGTCTAATGACACTGTATGACCCTGAAAAAATCTAGACTAGTATTGTCATCTATGCGTAATGACACTGTATGACCCTGACAGAAATCTAGACTACTATTTTCATCTGTGCGTAATGACACTGTGTGACCCTGACAAAAATCTAGACTAGTATTTTCATCTGCGTAATGACACTGTATGACCCTGACAAAAATCTAGACTAGTATTTTCATCTATGCGTAATGACACTGTATGACCCTGACAAAAATCTAGACTCGTATTTTCATCTGCGTAATGACACTGTATGACCCTGACAAAAATCTAGACTAGTATTTTCATCTGCGCTTAATGACACTGTATGACCCTGACAAAATCTAGACTAGTATTTTCATCTGTGCGTAATGACACTGTATGACCCTGACAAAAATCTAGACTAGTATTTTCATCTGCGCGTAATGACACTGTATGACCCTGACAAAAATCTAGACTAGTATTTTCATCTGCGTAATGACACTGTATGACCCTGACAAAAATCTAGACTAGTATTTTCATCTGCGCGTAATGACACTGTATGACCCTGACAAAAATCTAGACTAGTATTTTCATCTGCGCATAATGACACTGTATGACCATGACAAAAATCTAGACTAGTATTTTCATCTCTCGCGTAATGACACTGTATGACCCTGACAAAAATCTAGACTAGTATTTTCATCTGCGCATAATGACACTGTATGACCCTGACAAAAATCTAGACTATTTTCATCTGCGCGTAATGACACTGTATGACCCTGACAAAAATCTAGACTAGTATTTTCATCTGCGCCTAATTACACTGCAGGACCCTGACAAAAATCTAGACTAGTATTTTCATCTACGCGTAATGACACTGTATGACCCTGACAAAAATCTAGACTAGTATTTTCATCTGTGCGTAATGACACTGTATGACCCTGACAAAAATCTAGACTAGTATTTTCATCTGTACGTAATGACACTGTATGCTAGACTAGTATTTTCATCTGTGCGTAATGACACTGTATGACCCTGATAAAAATCTAGACTAGTATTTTCATCTGTGCCTAATGCCACTGTATGACCCTGACAAAAATCTAGACTAGTATTTTCATCTGCGCGTAATGACACTGTATGACCCTGACAAAAATCTAGACTAGTATTTTCATCTGCGCGTAATGACACTGTATGACCCTGACAAAAATCTAGACTAGTATTTTCATCTGCGCATAATGACACTGTATGACCCTGACAAAAATCTAGACTAGTATTTTCATCTCTCTCGTAATGACACTATGACCCTGACAAAAATCTAGACTAGTATTTTCATCTGCGCGTAATGACACTGTATGACCCTGACAAAAATCTAGACTAGTATTTTCATCTGCGCATAATGACACTGTATGACCCTGACAAAAATCTAGACTATTTTCATCTGCGCGTAATGACAATGTATGACCCTGACAAAAATCTAGACTAGTATTTTCATCTGCGCCTAATTACACTGTAGGACCCTGACAAAAATCTAGACTAGTATTTTCATCTACGCGTAATGACACTGTATGACCCTGACAAAAATCTAGACTAGTATTTTCATCTGTGCGTATTGACACTGTATGACCCTGACAAAAATCTAGACTAGTATTTTCATCTGTACGTAATGACACTGTATGACCCTGACAAAAATCTAGCCTAGTATTTTCATCTGTGCGCAATGACACTGTATGACCCTGACAAAAATCTAGTCTAGTATTTTCATCTGTGCGTAATGACACTGTATGACCCTGACAAAAATCTAGACTAGTATTTTCATCTGTGCGTAATGACACTGTATGACCCTGATAAAAATCTAGACTAGTATTTTCATCTGTGCGTAATGACACTGTATGACCCTGATAAAAATCTAGACTAGTATTTTCATCTGTGGTAATGACACTGTATGACCCTGATAAAAACCTAGACTAGTATTTTCATCTGTGCGTAATGACACTGTATGACCCTGATAAAAATCTAGACTAGTATTTTCATCTGTGCACAATGACACTGTATGACCCTGATAAAAATCTAGACTAGTATTTTCATCTGAGCGCAATGACACTGTATGACCCTGATAAAAATCTAGACTAGTATTTTCATCTGTGCGCAATGACACTGTATGACCCTGATAAAATTCTAGACTAGTATTTTCATCTGTGTCTAATGACACTGTACGACCCTGATACAAATCTAGACTAGTATTTTCATCTGTGCGTAATGACACTGTATGACCCTGGCAAAAATCTAGACTAGTATTTTCATCTGTACGTAATGACACTGTATGACCCTGACAAAAATCTAGACTAGTATTTTCATCTGTGCGTAATGACACTGTATGAACCTGACAAAAATCTAGACTAGTATTTTCATCTGTGCGTAATGACACTGTATGACCCTGACAAAAATCTAGACTAGTATTTTCATCTGTGCGCAATGACACTTTATGACCCTGACAAAAATCTAGACTAGTATTTTCATCTGTGTGTAATGACACTGTATGACCCTGATAAAAATCTCGACTAGTATTTTCATCTGTGTGTATTGACACTGTATGACCCTGATAAAAATCTCGACTAGTATTTTCATCTGTGTGTAATGACACTGTATGACCCTGATAAAAATCTCGACTAGTATTTTCATCTATGCGTAATGACACTGTATGACCCTGATAAAAATCTCGACTAGTATATTCATCTGTGCCTAATGACACTGTATGACCTTGATAAAAATCTCGACTAGTATTTTCATCTGTGCCTAATGACACTGTATGACCCTGATAAAAATCTCGACAAGTATTTTCATCTGTGCCTAATGACACTGTATGACCCTGACAAAAATCTAGACTAGTATTTTCATCTGCGCGTAATGACACTGTATGACCCTGACAAAAATGTAGACTAGTATTTTCATCTGTACCTAATGACACTGTATGACCCTGACAAAAATCTAGACTAGTATTTTCATCTGTGCCTAATGACACTGTATGACCCTGACAAAAATCTAGACTAGTATTTTCATCTGTGCCTAATGTATGACCCTGACAAAAATCTAGACTAATATTTTCATCTGGGGCAATGTCACTGTATGACCCTGGCAAAAATCTAGACTAGTATTTTCATCTGTGCCTAATGACACTGTATGAGCCTGGCAAAAATCTAGACTAATATTTTCATCTATGCCAATTGACACTGTATAACCCTGGCAAAAATCTAGACTAGTATTTTCATCTGTGCCTAATGACACTGTATGACCCTGGCAAAAATCTAGACTAGTATTTTCATCTGTGCCTAATGACATTGTATGACCCTGGCAAAAATCTGGACTTGTATTTTCATCTGTGCCTAATGACACTGTATGACCCTGGCAAAAATCTAGACTAGTATTTTCATCTGTGCCTAATGACATTGTATGACCCTGACAAAAATCTAGACTAGTATTTTGATGTGTGCGTAATGACACTGTATGACCCAGGCAAAAATCTAGACTAGTATTTTCATGTGTGCGTAATGACACTGTATGACCCTGGCAAAAATCTAGGCTAGTATTTTCATGTGTGCGTAATGACAGTGTATGACCCTGGCAAAAATCTAGACTAGTATTTTCATGTGTGCGTAATGTCACTGTATGACCCTGGCAAAAATCTAGACTAGTATTGGCATGTGTGCATAATTACACTGTATGACCCTGGCAAAAATCTAGACTAGTATTTTCATGTGTGTGTAATGACACTGTATGACACTGGCAAAAATGTAGACTAGTATTTTCATGTGTGCGTAATGACACTGTATGACCCTGGCAAAAATCTAGACTAGTATTTTCATGTGTGCGTAATGACACTGTATGACCCTGGCAAAAATTTAGACTAGTATTTTCATCTGTGCGTAATGACACTGCATGACCCTGGCAAAAATCTAGACTAGTATTTTCATCTGTGCGTAATGACACTGTATGACCCTGGCAAAAATCTAGACTAGTATTTTCATCTGCACATAATGACACTGTATGACCCTGGCAAAAATCTAGACTAGTATTTTCATCTGGCGTAATGACACTGTATGACCCTGGCAAAAATCTAGACTAGTATTTTCATCAGCACGTAATGACACTGTATGACCCTGACAAAAATCTAGACTAGTATTTTCATCTGTGCCTAATGACACTGTATGACCCTGACAAAAATCTAGACTAGTATTTTCATCTGCGCGTAATGACACTGTATGACCCTGACAAAAATCTAGACTAGTATTTTCATCTGTGCGTAATGACACTGTATGACCCTTACAAAAATCTAGACTAGTATTTTCATCTGCAAGTAATGACACTGTATGACCCTGACAAAAATCTAGACTAGTATTTTCATCTGCGCAAAATGACACTGTATGACCCTGACAAAAATCTAGACTAGTATTTTCATCTGGCGTAATGACACTGTATGACCCTGGCAAAAATCTAGACTAGTATTTTCATCTGCGCGTAATGACACTGTATGACCCTGACAAAAATCTAGACTAGTATTTTCATCTGTGCATAATGACACTGTATGACCCTGACAAAAATCAAGACTAGTATTTTCATCTGCGCGTAATGACACTGTATGACCCTGACAAAAATCTAAACTAGTATTTTCATCTGTACGTAATGACACTGTATGACCATGACAAAAATCTAGACTAGTATTTTCATTGGCAAGTAATGACACTGTATGACCCTGACAAAAATCTAGACTAGTATTTCCATCTGCGCAAAATGACACTGTATGACCCTGCCAAAAATCTAGACTAGTATTTTCATCTGCGCGTAATGGTACTGTATGACCCTGACAAAAATCTAGACTAGTATTTTCATCTGCGCGTAATGACACTGAATGACCCTGACAAAAATCTAGACTAGTATTTTCATCTGCTCGTAATGACACTGTATGACCCTGACAATAATCTAGACTAGTATTTTCATCTGCGCGTAATGACACTGTATGACCCTGACAAAAATCTAGACTAGTATTTTCATCTGCGCGTAATGACACTGTATGACCCTGACAAAAATCTAGACTAGTATTTTCATCTGCACATAATGACACTGTATGACCCTGACAAAAATCTAGACTAGTACTTTCATCTGTGCGTAATGACACTGTATGACCCTGACAAAAATCTAGACTAGTATTTTCATCTGCGCGTAATGACACTGTATGACCCTGACAAAAATCTAGACTGGTATTTTCATCTGTGCGTAATGACACTGTATGACCCTGACAAAAATCTAGACTAGTATTCTCATCTGTGCGTAATGACACTGTATGACCCTGACAAAAATCTAGACTAGTATTTTCATCTGTGCGTAATGACACTGTGTGACCCTGACAAAAATCTAGACTAGTATTTTCATCTATGCGCAATGACACTGTATGACCCTGACAAAAATCTAGACTAGTATTTTCATCTGTGCAAAATGACACTGTATGACCCTGACAAAAATCTAGACTAGTATTTTCATCTGCGCGTAATGGCACTGTATGACCCTGACAAAAATCTAGACTAGTATTTTCATCTGTGCGTAATGACACTGTATGACCCTGACAAAAATCTAGACTAGTATTTTCATCTGCGCGTAATGACACTGTATGACCCTGGCAAAAATCTAGACTAGTATTTTCATCTGCGCGTAATGGCACTGTATGACCCTGACAAAAATCTAGACTAGTATTTTCATCTGCGCGTAATGACACTGTATGACCCTGATAAAAATCTAGACTAGTATTTTCATCTGTGCGTAATGACACTGTATGACCCTGATAAAAATCTAGACTAGTATTTTCATCTGTGCGCAATGACACTGTATGACCCTGATAAAAATCTAGACTAGTATTTTCATCTGTGCGCAATGACACTATATGACCCTGATAAAAATCTAGACTAGTATTTTCATCTGTGCGCAATGACACTGTATGACCCTGATAAAAATCTAGACTAGCATTTTCCTCTGTGTCTAATGACACTGTATGACCCTGATAAAAATCTAGACTAGTATTTTCATCTGTGCGTAATGACACTGTATGACCCTGATAAAGATCTAGACTAGTATTGTCATCTATGCGTAATGACACTGTATGACCCTGACAGAAATCTAGACTACTATTTTCATCTGTGCGTAATGACACTGTATGACCCTGACAAAAATCTAGACTAGTATTCTCATCTGTGCATAATGACACTGTATGACCCTGACAAAAATCTAGACTAGTATTTTCATCTGTGCGTAATGACACTGTGTGACCCTGACAAAAATCTAGACTAGTATTTTCATCTGTGCGTAATGACATTGTATGGCCTGACAAAAATCTAGACTAGTATTTTCATCTGCGCGTAATGACACTGTATGACCCTGACAAAAATCTAGACTAGTATTTTCATCTACGCGTAATGACACTGTATGACCCTGACAAAAATCTAGACTAGTATTTTCATCTGCGCGTAATGACACTGTATGACCCTGACAAAAATCTAGACTAGTATTTTCATCTGTGCGTAATGACACTGTATGACCCTGACAAAAATCTAGACTCGTATTTTCATCTGCGTGTAATGCCACTGTATGACCCTGACAAAAATCTAGACTAGTATTTTCATCTGCGCGTAATGACACTGTATGACCCTGACAAAAATCTAGACTAGTATTTTCATCTGCGCGTAATGACACTGTATGACCCTGACAAAAATCTAGACTAGTATTTTCATCTGCGCATAATGACACTGTATGACCATGACAAAAATCTAGACTAGTATTTTCATCTCTCGCGTAATGACACTGTATGACCCTGACAAAAATCTAGACTAGTATTTTCATCTGCGCGTAATGACACTGTATGACCCTGACAAAAATCTAGACTAGTATTTTCATCTGCGCATAATGACACTGTATGACCCTGACAAAAATCTAGACTATTTTCATCTGCGCGTAATGACACTGTATGACCCTGACAAAAATCTAGACTAGTATTTTCATCTGTGCCTAATGACACTGTAGGACCCTGACAAAAATCTAGACTAGTATTTTCATCTACGCGTAATGACACTGTATGACCCTGACAAAAATCTAGACTAGTATTTTCATCTGTGCGTAATGACACTGTATGACCCTGACAAAAATCTAGACTAGTATTTTCATCTGTACGTAATGACACTGTATGACCCTGACAAAAATCTAGCCTAGTATTTTCATCTGTGCACAATGACACTGTATGACCCTGACAAAAATCTAGTCTAGTATTTTCATCTGTGCGTAATGACACTGTATGACCCTGACAAAAATCTAGACTAGTATTTTCATCTGTGCGTAATGACACTGTATAACCCTGATAAAAATCTAGACTAGTATTTTCATCTGTGCGTAATGACACTGTATGACCCTGATAAAAATCTAGACTAGTATTTTCATCTGTGGTAATGACACTGTATGACCCCGAGAAAAACCTAGACTAGTATTTTCATCTGTGCGTAATGACACTGTATGACCCTGATAAAAATCTAGACTAGTATTTTCATCTGTGCACAATGACACTGTATGACCCTGATAAAAATCTAGACTAGTATTTTCATCTGTGCGCAATGACACTGTATGACCCTGATAAAAATCTAGACTAGTATTTTCATCTGTGCGCAATGACACTGTATGACCCCTGATAAAAATCTAGACTAGTATTTTCATCTGTGTCTAATGACACTGTATGACCCTGATACAAATCTAGACTAGTATTTTCATCTGTGCGTAATGACACTGTATGACCCTGGCAAAAATCTAGACTAGTATTTTCATCTGTACGTAATGACACTGTATGACCCTGACAAAAATCTAGACTAGTATTTTCATCTGTGCGTAATGACACTGTATGACCCTGACAAAAATCTAGACTAGTATTTTCATCTGTGCATAATGACACTTTATGACCCTGACAAAAATCTAGACTAGTATTTTCATCTGTGTGTTATGACACTTTATGACCCTGACAAAAATCTAGACTAGTATTTTCATCTGTGCGTAATGGCACTGTATGACCCTGATAAAAATCTAGACTAGTATTTTCATCTGTGCGTAATGACACTGTATGACACTGATAAAAATATAGACTAGTATTTTCATGTAGTTTAATCCTGCCCTTTATCTGCTTCATTGTTCCCATTCTATAAGTAAGATATGTTTGGCACCATCCGAAACTGGCAGATTTTTTTTTGGTAGAAATACTATAGCTGCCATTTTGTACTGGTACCTTTAGTGTCTAAATGGAACTCTAGGTATTTTAAAATTTTCTGATCCATTCTTCGTCAGATAGTGGTGACCATGACACACCTGTTCTCTGTACATGCAAATCCAACATGAATGGTTTGTTTTTATACTTCACCTGTGTACATATTTAATTGGACTATAGCCACTTTAAGACATTTTCTTGTACTGCATACTAGAAGTTACAGACCATGCTGTCAGTCTAGCTAGATGCAATTTCTGCTTCACTCTAACACTTCATTGGTGGGCCTATATGATTTTACAGTTCTTTTGCAGTCATATTCTTCAATTCCAAACACATTAAATCATACTTTAAATTCTGTCTCACTCTGCAGCTTCACCGTGTTCATTGTCACTTTC
The DNA here is from genome assembly GCF_019279795.1 of Protopterus annectens. Taxonomy (NCBI): domain Eukaryota; kingdom Metazoa; phylum Chordata; order Ceratodontiformes; family Protopteridae; genus Protopterus; species Protopterus annectens. The sequence goes on from NC_056739.1 coordinate 1,057,767,496, forward strand.
TGTTTACAGCACACTATGCACAATAGTATTTTTACACTAGTATGTTTCCTGCACCCTTTGTTAACCACTTTAACTCTTTTAACACTATTCTAGCTGCATTCTTATTCAACATAACACTTTCTAGTGTCTTTTTTTTCATTAAGCTAATGATCACTAGCCTCATGTACCTTCTCACAACAAAAACACGTTTGTTTCTTGGTGGCCTTAGCAAACACATTAACTGTACCCTCAGATCACTTTTTGTTGCAGATAAGATGCATTTCTTGCAGTTGTTTCCACTGTTACAGAAACATTCCATGCATTGTCTAGTAAGAAATCTTCCCCTCTCCCCATGTGCAGATTTTTTTTTATTTTGTCACATAATACAGTAGACGATCACATTCCAAGTTGAAAATGTTTTGCCAGTCTGTGCAGTCCCGCCATTTATTCTAGCGTACTTTCACTTTACAAATGATTTCTCTTATGAAATTAAAATAAATGTGCTCTCACTAATGATTTTGGGGTAATAGTATTGTAATAGCTCTATGATTTGTTCAAACAGATTTGCTAGAGTTTTGTGATACTGTGATACCCATGACACTGAGTAATACTGAAGCATTATTTTCACTCTAGTCTTAGTAACAACTAATGGAGCACTCTTCCACAGCATCAGAAATATTAACATTTTCATTGCAGCCTTTCATATTAAGTTGAAGTATACATTCAGAATATCTGCACTGAAATATTTTCATTTCCTTTAGCCACTACAGGATCTCTGGCCACGAGTGAGCTAGAAATCAGTTTTGGACAGTCACAGTCAGTGCCCAATGGAGCTGAGGTGGGAAAATCACTGCTTCAGCACCTGTGACACTGTTTTCAGTGAGAACACAGATGCTAGTTTGGTGCCTTACTATGTAATACTAAGGATTTACTGGAGGCACTATTGGTGATATCTCAGCAAGTTGTAAGCTCCCAGGTTTCACATCTATAAATTTTACATGCCATTGTTATTGCAGAGTACTTTTTCCAAAGGAGGCTCTAGCAGACTGGGTTCTGGGCTTAGTAAGCTCTTACATATAGGGGGTCTGCTCCTAAGAAGCTCTAGCACATTGAGTCTGCACTTAGCAGGCTATAGTACATTGGATTATTTGCTTACAATTGGTCTGTACCTAGGAAGCTCTAGTACACTGAATCCTGCACTTAAGAGGGTCTAGCACACAGGTCCTGTGCTTAGGAGGCTCTAACACACTGTGTTGTGTACTTAAGAGGCTCTATCACACTGGGGTTTCTGTTTAGGAGGCTCTATCACACTGTACCATGTGCTTAGGATGTTCTAGCAAACATGGGATCATGTTCATAGGAGGCTCTATCAGACTGCTCTCAGGACACTGTAGCATGATAGGTCTATGTTTAAGAGACTCTAGAACATACTAAATTTGTTCCTAAGAGGGTCTGGAACACTGAGTCTGTTCTTAAGATACTGTAGCATCTGGGTTTGTGATTTGGAAGCTCTAGCACACTAAGTCTTTTGCTTATTCTCACTGTGTGTGTGTGTGTGTGTGTGTGTGTGTGTGTGTGTGTGTGTGTGTGTGTGTGTGTGTGTGTGTGTGTGTGTGTGTGTGTGTGTGTGTGAGAGAGATTGTGTGTGTGTGGTATTAAGAGCATGTGGTACCAAGATAGGAAAGGTGTTCAACAATATCCAGAGTGTGGGCATCATTGCAAGGCTCTGCGCAGATGAGCAGAACATCTCACTGTTTCTGAAGGTAAGAGTGCCAGTCCCATAAGCCTCTACAAGCACATCTGCTAACTGCTGCAGCTTGGAAGTCCATCTTGCAGTGCATAATATCTCATTTGTTACAATACTGAAGGTCAATGGTGATGGCTTGCAAATTTTATTCTTTCAATTCAGTGATTCAAGACTGAAGAGCTTTCCATCCATTTTGTATTTTATCTTGGTTGAACTGGCTAAATGGAATCTAGTGAAGATTTGTATAATTTATAGTAAAATGAAGATTAAGGTTGGATCAATGACACATCCTTGGTTTCCAGTATGAATTTTGAATGGATCTTTCTTTGAACCATTGTTGAAATGTTGGTGATTATGCAAAATGACTGATAAATTACAGGGCTGCCATTTTGGGTCATTACCTTCCATAGAGCTTTCTAAATATTACATTTTCAGAACCAGGCATAGGTTCTGATTCTCATCTTAACATTTTTCTTAGGTATGTTAGACAGTGCTGATAATAATGTCTGTTCTGCAGCAAGATGGTATGACTCTGTCTTAGGATTCATTGAGCAAGAGACTGTTTATAAGAGCATGGATAATGATTTTAGCTGTGGTTTAGACTAAAGGTCTTGATAATTTCTACTTTCCGAACTGTGTCCTTTCTTGAATATTAATGATGCTGTCATTCCTCAGGTCTTCTAGACTTGTTTTTGTTATCATGCCTTATCTGGACAGTGAGCTGGCAAAGTGTCAGTACCTGCTCCTTCAGTATGGAACAGTTCAAACAGTATAACATCTGGTTCTGTAGCTTCCATGTTTCTGGCCTGCTTGATGTAATGACTTTGTTTTTGTTGATGTTGTAGAAGGACAGGAAAAGAAAACATTTGATAGTGGTATCTGTTTATAGAGGCCTTAATGCTCAGAAGGGATTCAAGTTCTCTTTTCTTCTCGTTTCAATGGCTTTCTTTCCTTTTAGGAGAGCTAGGCGTTCTTGATATTAAATATAAGTGGGACCTCAACAGTTTGTAATACAAATGCTCTCTCTACTCTGGAAGAATATTTCTGTGTCATGACTGTCATAAAAGTCTCCTACCTACTTAAGCTGTTGAACCGAACTATTAATAGCAAGAGGTTAACTACTGCTGTATTTCTAGGTTCTATATCATGTTGTCAAACTCTTAAAAGTTTGAACGTCATATGGTCGACACCATATGATCAAACTTTTAAACGTTCAAATGTTTCAACAGAGATCGCCGTACAGTGTGGAATGGGAAGATTTCCCTTTTCTGCACTGTAGTGTGATCTCAGAGTTGGTATATTTAAAGAGCAGGGGGTGTGGGGGGTTCATGGGAGCTTGCTCCCCTGCTTAAACCATTCAGGTAGGTTTTTTCTTTGGTTTATTTTTTAATTACATTTTCGAATTTTTAAAAGTTCGATCATATGACGTTTGAACTTTTAAAAGTTTGATTATGTAATATAAGACTCTTTTTCTATATAGCATTTAGAGATAGCACAAATTGTTGTTTGTGACATGGCACACACTAATAACTGAATTTCAGTTGGTATGAAACAATAACATAATTTTCTGTGCTGTATTTGACTTTACTGTGCTGTTCTCTATTCCTTGATAAGCTTTCTTCAGCAGTGAAGAGTTCCATATTTATAAAGTTTCTTTGATAAATATATCCCTGTGAACATGCACTCATCTTTTAATATCACCACAGTCCAGTTGTTTGGGATAACTATAAAGACATGAACTTGAGTCACGTATTTGAGAATCAAAGATGGAGAGATTCTCAGAAGAGATAACTGTTGGTAGGACACCTTTTCAAGTTATTTCCCGCTACAGGACCCCCTCCATGAATCAGGACACCCACTATTTGGATCTACTTGAGTCTATCAAAATACATCTGAACACTATGGTTTTGGGTGACTTTAACTACCCATCCATTGACTAGGTAAATTGCTCGTGCTCAAACTCACTTGTCCAAAGGTTCCTCAACTTTTTTAACACCAATGCCCTGGACCAGCTGGTTGACACCCCTACAAGGGATGCCAACATCCTGGATCTAGTGCTTACCAATATGGGGGACCACTATAGACTGTGAGGTCTTCCCTGGTGAGATCTGACCACAAATCAGTGTCATTCTAAGTAACTATCACACCTGATGCCCCCTCCCCCAGCAGCAACTAAACCAAGAAACTTCTCCAAAGCAGATTATAACTTCTTCACTGGTAAAAATAGCTTCACTGCACCTCCCCCTCAGATGGAACTGGCAACTATGCCAGGTTCTACACCAATGCTTTATGCAAACAACTGTATAACTGCATTGACTTTGCCATACCTGATAGTACTAAAACAAGTTCCTCAAGGAAGAGAAAACTTGCCTGGTGGACAACATGAGGAGAATAAATCTAAGATGACTTCCCTTCTTATTCTAGCCGAAGTATATCAGCATCAGGCGGGAATGGAAATCAAACCAGAAGCAGATAAAAATCAGGCAGCAAATGAATATGCCAAAAACAAAAGAAAAAATAATATGGTGAAGGATCAGATGAGAAGGCAAGAAATATGGAAAATGCATAAATATAGTTGCGAGTATAGAAAACTCCTGGAAGAACCTCAGGAGAGGCAAATTCAAACCAAAAGATGGTTTACAAAGTCCATTTGATACAGTTGCAAACCTTGTTGTTGACTGTGGTATACTAATGGTAGAAGGACTGTATACTGAAAGACATAACAATGTGGCAAGACTGTTGCACTGGGGATTGTGCAAACATTGTAATGTTGATGTAGCTGAAAAACACTGGAAACATGAGCCACAAAGTATCAAAGAAAATGATGTTTACATCACATGGGATCACCCATTACCAACAGTTCAAAAGATAAATGCGAGAAAACTAGATATAGTGGGCCATGAAAAGAAGACAAAAATAGCATTGATCAATGAAAAGGCTACACTCAAGGACTACAGTGGCTTGCGCACAGAGAGAGACACAAAATCACAAAATATCAGGAGTTGCAGGCAGAAACTAGAGCAATGTTGAAGAAAGATACCCAGACAGTTCCAATAGTAGTAGGAGCAACAGGTATTATAAAAAAAGAATCTACAATCATATTTAGATATGTTACCAATACATGTAACTCCATACTAACTGCAGAAGGAGTCATTACTGGGCACATTGTGGGTGCTGCGAAAAACACTTCTAGCTGACATCAAAGAGTGAAACAATACTAATTTCACGAACTTTAATCATACTTTAACTTAGGAATGGGGTCCATTCCCGTCATGGTATTAGAAACCCAAAAGATTTGGGGAAATTAAAATGCTAGGTATCAATCCTTATGTTGTTAGATGGGTCGCTAACTGGCTCCCTGTTAGAACCCATATAGTCAAAATAGGGGAATCTACCTCCAACAGCAGACCTGTAATCACTGATGTTCCACAGGGATCTGTCCTGGGACCTCTACTGTTTGAAATCTATTTCTCAGAAGTACAAGTGGTGCTGCGGTAGCATTGTCGCCTTGCATTAAGATGCTGTCCGGTTCGATTCTCAGCTGGAGTGTCTTCTGCGTGGAGACATGTGTGAATGGGCATACCTTCGTTGAAGGTTGTGCATCAGGGCTGGTAACTCGGCATGTAAAACTCAACTACCAATCATTAGCAGACCGGAGTTCCGCTGTGGCGACCCCTAACTGGGAAAAGCCAAAAAGACACAACAACAACAAGTGGAAACTAAAGGTCTGTGGCTGACAAAGTTTGCTGATGTCTGCAAACTGGGAGCGGTCATAGAATCTCCAAATGATGTCAACATCCTGTAAGAGGGTCTTACGCAAACAAATGATTGGTGCCAAAGTCTGGGCCTTAAACTCAATGCAAAAAATGTATAATCATCCCTTTCTGTAAGGGCGATGTTCCTGCTAACTACCACATCAGTAGCAACACTTTAAGTATGCACTCAATGGTGAGAGACCTGGATACACAAGTTGGCAGCAACTTTACTTTTGACCACCATATCTCCACAGTGGTAAGAAGGGCATTCTGTATTGCTCATCTCATAATTAAGGGCATTGCCTCCAGAAAAAAGTTATAACCTCCCTGTACTGTTCCCTTAGCAGGCCAATAATTGAGTACAACACCCATTTTGGTATGTACCTTTCCTGGAGAGACCACAAAGGTTCCTCACAAGAAAAATTCAAGGTCTTTAGCACCTGTCCTATATGGATTGTCTGAAATCACTGTCACTTTATTCTGTTTCACACAGACTACCCAGGGGTGATCTCTGCCTTGCATACAAGGCAATCTCTGACCCTGCTTTTGGAAATGCTGCATATCCGTAAGTCAAATGGTACTCGGGTTACTCACGCTAAAGACCTTAACCTGGTATATGACATTAATAGAACCTCCTGGAGAGACAGATTTGTCTCTCAGAGGTTAACACACCTTTGGAATAGACTTCCACATCATGTCAAACAGAGCACCTCATTGGCCCTCTTCAAACGCAATCTGGACGATTGGATAGGTAACCATTAATTCACTCCTGGGGTTCTACCTGGGTGTCCCTCTTGGAAAGGCTGATTGTGGAAATAAGGGTAGAATTTGGCTAGGCTTGTAAGGGCCCTAGGGCCATTAGCCTATTAACTTCCTATGATCTTATGAGGAGAACGCAGAATCAAGAATGGATACCAAGACAGATGTATCTATCAATGACATCATCGGTGCCAGAAAATGATTCTCACTGGCAGATTAAAACTATAGATACATTTGGATAATTGGCTTGAGAGATCCATCTACTGTGTACACAGGAAGCAGTCTAGACAGTGTGAATAAAGTATGCATTGTTTATTTAGTACAACAGTATTTAGTGTGTAATGCCACTACAACCAGAAAATGTCAGTTTATACCCAGCATGATATTGTAGCTATCAAGTGCTGGTCCAGCCAACAGAAGCTATAATAATGACACACTTTGTGAAGGCAAAATATGTTTTGCTTACAAATTAATTATTAGTAAAGATTTTTTTTCTATCTTCACATACAGTGTTTGACTGTGGAATTCCTTTCTGAAGAGCATTGAATTAAAACAACACTCTTGAATCTGCTGTACAGACAGAGCTTCAGTATAGGATACATCATCTCTCTCTTTGAGTCGTTCTAGCTCATATCTCATAAATTGAAGTTTGAATACATATATTCTCATAATGCTTCTACTTGACCTTATCATATTATGAGCAAATGTAATCTAGATTAAAAGTGTTTTTTTTTGCAGGAGGAAACCCCTGTGCACCTTCTTGAAGAGGATTTCACCCCCCACTCCCCTTACTTTAATATTATCTCTCAAAATCTGTGCAACTCAGAGAAAATAATATCACTGTCATGCAGTGCAGTACCTGCCTCCATCTTTCTCATTGAGGCTGCAGTATTGTGACCCCTCCTCACTAACCTGCAACTCAGTGACAGCACACCAGTATTGTAACCCCTCCTCACTAACCAGCAACTCAGAGACAACACAGCAGTATTGTAACCCCCCCCTCACTAACCAGCAACTCAGAGACAGCACACAAGTAACTATCAGTCTAATATATGATGTGTAGTGACTGGGGCAAGATGTTCTCCCATTTGATTCTCGGCTGGAGTGTGGGGAGTGCCTTCTGTGTGGAGTCTGCCTATCCTCCTCGCAGTTGGGTCGGCATTCGAAAGACATGCATAAATGGGCGTGCCTTCATTGAAGGTTGAACGTCGAGCTGGCACCTCGGCATTTGTGAAAGTCTACTGCCAATCATTAGCGGACCAGAGTTCCGCTGTGGTGGCCCCTATCCAGGAAAAGCCAAAAGACAAAGAAAGAAGTGACTGGGGCGGCCACGGTGGTGCAGCGGTTAGCATTGTTGCCTCACAGCAAGAGGTTCTCCGGTTCGATCCTTGGCTGGCGTGCCTTCTGTGCGGAGTCTACATGTCCTCCCTGTGGCCGCATGGGTTTCCTCTGGGTGCTTCGGTTTCCTCCCACATCCCAAAGACATGCTGTAAGTGGATTGGACACTCTTAATTGGCCCTAGGCATGAGTGCATGCGTGTGTGTGCCTTCCGTGGAAGGTTGGGCACCGGGCTGGCAACTCAACACTGTAAAACTCCACTGCCAATCATGAGTGGATAGGCGATCCGCTGTGGCGACCCCTAACTGGGAAAAAGCTGAAAGAAGAAGAAGATATGATGTGTAGTGACTGTGGTTACAGCTCAGATGGTCATGTTAGAGTGAAAGTGGACACCATTGATGTGTAGGTATTGTGGCAGGAATAGTATTTGATAGACACCCTTTGATTAAGAGAATCATCAGGAGATCGGAATAAAGCCTAGACACTACCTTCAGAAAATTCTAGGGTTTTACATTGTTAAAGCACCAAGTGTAGAAAACGAATGAAACCCCTGCTAAATGCTTGAGATGAGTCCACAAAACAAGACTAGAATAAACAGGGAACATTCAAAGGTATGCAGTTTTAATGCATTCAGCGGGAATAGCAGATAACATTTTAAGTAATTATTAATTAGTGAACTGGGATGGGAAGTGTTAATATCTTGCTTATTATTGGGTTTGTGAATGGCAGTTGTCATCTGGTTATGATAAAAGACTATTGCCAAATGCTATACATATATCATTTAGCCTACTGAGGTACAACATATTTTGTTAATGCTTAATATGTGCTCTGAAGCCATCTGCATCTGGAGATTTTTAAACTTTTTTAAATTGAAAGTAACTTACGATTCATTCTTTTGAAGCATCTGGTCACACAGATTGCTGGCTATTATACATCCCTAAATTCTGGACCACTGATTTTTCCAGATCAGCCTGAATATGCACTATGCATTTTCAGATCATATACTGTACTGTCCTTAATGGTTATTGACATCTTTATGCTTTATGGAACTAATTCTACTATTGCTAGTGGAATCTAAGATATTGGCCAGTATGTTTTTTTTTTAACAAATCACCTTGCCATAAAATGTTCATACATATAGTCTTACATAAAGTCATATATTTTACAAACATAATTTGAGTGGAGTGCCTTTTTTATTATGCAGTAATAACATCATCATTAAAAACATATCAATATTAATATCCTACTTCTGTGGTGCTAAATCATTTACATTCCTCAATATTCACTGATGTTCTGCTATCCCAATAGCAAGTCAATAACAAAAGTTTATTGGTATGAAATACAACCTAAACATCAATGTTTAACTCCTTAATTGTACAAATCTCTGATATATACAATGTTTTATAAATATTCAACCTTAGGAAAAGAAACACGTCAGTAAAGTTCACCAAAAACTGGAATATCTCCCATTCCCAGGTAACAGGCAAATTTTGTATGATTTCTTGTGCATTTATATTTGTCATTTTGGCCTCATCCATGTTCCCTCAGTTATCCTATCGTGTGTCACATAACCTTAAATATACAATAAGAAATTACCCTAATCTTAAGGATCAATACTTAAGTAAAATACTAACTCAAGATTAATGTCCATACTCACATGTACACTAATGCGTGCATTCAATATAATCTATGAAAAACAAGAAGATATATAAATTATAAACCTACATTTCAGAATGAAGTATAAACATATGTCCCAGAGCAGAAATCCACATGACTTACATCTCAAAAACAAAAGAATACATGTCAGTCAGTGGGTCCCCAAAACTATTTAAATATCATTGCATAACATAAATAAATTGTCAGGTTATTCTAATTGCTGTAACCGGATCCTAGCACTTTTGCATATTTTCCAATGGATTGTACTTTGCTGTACAAAATCTGCTTTTATCTCTTGCAAGTAGGGAACTTTTTCCCTTCAAGGTTCAGGGCAATATCCACATCCATAAGGATTGGGCTAGTCCCAATTAGGGGTAATCTACCCAGCTCATACACATCATCATTACAGAGTTAAACATTTATGTCACGCAAACTTGACTTTAGCAATATATGAAATTGATTAGTGTAAATGAAATTAGTAATAAATTGTATTACAAAAATAAAAACTTCTACGTTGTTTGGTACACAGCAAAGACTCAAAGACAATCTACTCATTTGTAGACAATCTACTCATTTGTAAAGCAGACTCATAAGGGCAACCCATTCCAACAATTGCTCAACAAAAATACTAAGTAATTTTTAACCAGTTCCTTACCTTTTCTTTAGAAGCTTTAGATATGCTCAGATTAGCCTACAAATATTTAAATTTACTACCCAAAGAAGCAAAAAATCAATAGCAATTCAAATGTCGATGCCTACAATTGAATTTTGTTCAGTAGTACATTCACCTGGGTCCCTATTACTGCATCGAAAATTCACATAATCAAATGGCATTTTGTTTCTCCACTGTAGTGCGATCTCAGAGTTGGTATATATAATTAGTGAAGGTGTGGGGGGTTTGATAAACAGCATTTCCTATGAAATGCCATTCAATGATGTGTATCTTCAGTGAAGTAATATAGATCCCATTCGCTTAAACCCATGCAAACACAAACACCTCAGGACACAGCCAACAAAATCTGCTGTTTTATATCCCTTACCAACCACAAAGAGTGTCACTTAAGCACATTAAAGAAAGAAGGAAAATGGCTTCCCAGCTCTACAATGACTACATCTACACTTCTTGTAATCTGACTAACCTTATTTGTGCTTAACTGTTTTTACTGCCCAATTCTTGGAGGTAAGCTCAAATATAGAGTAATCCCTTATCCCATGCTCCTTTAAAGATAATTCCATAGTGCTGGTGAGACCTTCCTGCCTCAAAGCTCTTGGAGAAAAGGCACTCTATAAGCTAATGATAGCAGCACTGAGTTCATTATCTCTCTGTACATGAAATACAGACAATTAAACTTACTTGAAAAAGCATCCTACATGGCTCTAGACTGACAAATATGTGTTCCTGTTTTGACACACTGGGCAAATAAATTAACCAGAACAGTAGAGTATATTCAAATTATGTAGGGTCCATTCAAAATATTAGAGAAAATAAACAGTTAGGCAGACAGGTAACAGAAGACCAGAACAGATGTAGCATGTCAGCATTCTAAAAAGACGGAAGGAAGTACAGTTAACAGTAGATCTGATGTTGTCCATTTCATTCTTCCTTACTTATGGGTTTGGATTTGACTCAGCTGCATACTACAGACTTCGGATCCAACTCTCAAGTTCCTGCCTCTACCCATAATGCGCCACTCCATCCCCATTACCTCAGATCTCATTTGCCGCCATCCTGGTTAGAAGTAGGTTCCATTCTTGAGTACTTGTAAGCAAATTTTATATATTTTTTCTTCTTAAAATCCTAAAAATCTTAAAACCTTTTTTCATTACTACCTCCCTCTTAGCTTTTGCTTGCATTAGGTTTATTTTTTTAGAGTCTTTTCGACTACTTTTCCCTATTAAATTTGTAGTAGTCTTTCATACCATTGTTGGTACCTTTTTCCATACCTAAGTTTTGCAGGTAACTGTGCTTATTACAATAGTTAGTAATCTTATGACTTTATAAATTTTTTCTATTAAAAAAAAAGCATATATCTTGATTGTTCTTTTTTCTGTCTGGTTAACTGTTTCTGGTCCACTCACAACGTCTGACAAACCTACGGGTTTTAAAAAAATGCACTTTTTGTGGGCATAAGGTCCCAAACTCAGATCTCACAAGCAGTCCATTTATTGCCTTGGGTATGATCATTTAAATATGGCCTATATAGTCTGCTCTACCTTTAATCCCATTACTTTGGCTGACAGGCATAATAAACTCATATTAAAAGGCTTGCTTCCTGCTACTTCATCTTCCGGACCTCAACCCCCTCCACCTCCAAAATCAGTGAAGTAGCTTCTTTGGAGCACAAGAAAAGGTCTCCACCAAAACCCCCCAGATCGTCATTGGAGCCCAGAGAAAAAGAAAGAAAGCTTATGGATCTGACGTCCTCATTCCTAAATCTTTTAGCCTATCCTTGGATCCAAAACCATCAACGGATACGAAGATGTCAGCTCCTATAGTCATATCTACCTCACCAGTGATACCCACATGGATCCTATGTCTTTAGATCTGAAGCCAAGTACATCTCATCAGAGCCATACTCCTGAGTAGGTGGTTAAGCCCATTTCACCCTCCCTTCTGTGCAGTTGTTTCAAACTCTGAAGAAACATTCCAGGCCCCATTCCACAGCAACTTCTAGGTCCTCCAGGAGTTTATCAGAGGCAGACATGGATAGGATAATGCAAACGTTTCTCAGGGCTCAGATCCGGGGGGGGTCCTGTCAGCATTGTCCACTACAGGATCTGTGAGTCCACATTCAAAGTCAGTTCCATCTCCTTCTCCAATCTGATCCGTGGTTTTGGAGCCTCAAGATCTGAAATCCCCAAAAGGTTTGGCATCGGATCCAAGGAAAGTTTCCTTCTCCACACCGACTGTTTCCCTGACAGGTTCTGCTCTGATACCCTCAGATCAGAGCTGGTCTTGGAGCTGAAGTGTCGGCATTGGATCTGAGGGGGTGGGTTTAGCTCCAGTGCTATCAGATCCATCCCTCCCCCTTGAAGTTATAGCCCTAGATAATTTGGGTCCAATTTTCCCATCATGGCTCAGATATGGGGGTGGCCATGATCTACTTTCCTTGGAAGCTTCAGTTCCAAGGAGACAGATTGGAATTTCTCCTGGGCCCTTGGCCTTCAAGGGGGTAGAAAGAGCTTTTTCTGTCCAGAGAAAAACATCCTGTCTTATTTCAGATCCTATCCCCTTACTTCTATCAGTTCCGAGCTCTGAATCGGTCAGGCCTATTCCACAGGGACAGCCAATTCCAACTGGCCTTCAGACAGTTTCAGTAGAGGAGTTTTCCCCCTCTTCCAACACCTCAACAGAACATCGCACAGGAGAGGTTCCCTGGAAGAGGATGCATAAAAAGAGACACATAAACTCCCCCTTGGAGTTTCTCACTGAAGACATTGATTTTGATGAAAGAGAAGGATCCCTAAGATCACTGCTGGATGACATCGCCTTTGGTGATATTCTAGAGATCCTGAAGCAGAAATGTGGTTTGGTCATCCTAAACTCCTTCTCCTGAAAAAACATTCTTCTTGGAGGCTTTTGGTTATGGCCCATCTACATCTTGGGTCCCCCCAGGGATGAGCTAATTGACTTGGTTTGCAGCTGGGCATGGAAGGAGCTAGATACTGTTGAGCCGATTCCCAAGTGGCATGACAAATTATTGGCATCACCTATAGACATACCTCACTGGAGCAAAGGAGTCCCAGTTGATGCAATGGTGGTGGCGGCAGCCATCAAGAAAGAGCTAATAGATCAGAGCTCTACTGTAAATCCACTCAGTACAGAATCTAGAGCATTGTACAGATTTGGAAAGCAGGTGTTTGCCTCAGCTACCTTCACACTGAGATCACTTAATTATCAGGTGCATTTTACTAGACTTCAGAGTGATTTGACTAAAGAACTTTCAAACACTGTGAATCCATGTCTGCTGAGGATTTCAAAAGAACACTTTTTTATCCATATCAAACACTTCAGTGAGGTTAATCTCTCATACAGCTGAAGGTACTTCATGAGCAGCGAGTTCAGGCATCACCATAAGGAGGCATGCCTAGCTGCAAGTATGCCACTTTGCAGAGCTTTTTAAGACTTCTTTTATTAACTACCCCATTTGATGGCACTTCCTTGTTTGGGCCAACAGTAAAGAATATGCTTACCCACAGTGAAAAAGATGGAAAGACCCTGTCTACTGTAGGGATCAAGTTTTATACCCCTCAGTAGACTTTCTTTAGGAAACAGAGAGGTGGTGAGAAAATGTGATTCCATAAATCTCAGGAACCTTTCCAGGATTCGTGTGGGGAAAATTTCTCTAGAGACAGAGGGGGAAATGTCACTGGCAGGCATCACCATAGAAGCAGAACAGGCCCGCAATACCAGGGCTTTACAGATTCTTTTTCTGCTACGCCCTATCAATGCTCCTGAAGTGCTGCCCAACTGCCCTACTCTGGAGGCAGTCAGGGGTCCATTCTCTTTGTACCTAGACAACTGGACAAACATCACAAAAGATTCATAGGTGCTAAGTATAATATCTGAAACATATTTCATACCATTTTCCCTTCTTCCTCATCATTAAAGGAAGAAACTTCCCACCATTCTACCCAGTCAGAGGAAGGCCACAGCACAAGAAATTCAAAAGCTGCTAGAAAAAAGCGTCATTCAAAAGGTCCCACCAGATAGGATTTGGAACTTACTCATGCTTCTTTTTGATGCCTAAGAAAATGGGGGACCTGAGATCCATTTTGGATAAAAACAAATTGAACCAGTATGTAAAGAAAGCAAACTTCCAAATGATCACAGTTCAGTCCATTCTGCCTCTTCTACACAAAGATGATTGGATGTGCTCTGTAGATCTTCAGGACACATACTATCACATCAAAATAGACAGATGATTTAGAAGACATCTCTGGTTTTCACTGGGAGACAGCCATCACCAATTCAGAACTCTGCCTTTTGAACTCACCACAGTCCGCAGAGTGTTTACCAAATACATGACACTAATTGCAGCCCACCTGAGACTGAAGGGATACCAGGTGTTTCCATACCTAGATGAATGGCTTCTAACCTCCCCATCCAAGCATCAGCTTCAGCATGCCAGGGACTACTTGCTTCAGATTTCTGACTCCTTCGGCATTATGGTAAAGCTCTCCAAATCAAAGCTTGCTCAAGTTCAGAGCCTGGAATTTATTGGGACAATTTTAAACACATTTGCTAAAATAGCATCCTTGCCTATACATTGCATTACTTCTATCAGAAATCAAGTTCAGGCTATTCTCTTTCATTCATCTCCCCCCAACAAGATTAGTGCCTCATGCTCTGGGGTCAATGGTAGCTGCCAAAGTGCCACTTCCTCTAAGGGACTTCTTTATGCAAGTTCTCCAATGGATTGTAGCTATACAGCGGTCCATTCTACATCAATCACTGTCTTTTCAAGTAAAGCTCACCCCGATTTGCAACACATAATATTTGTGACACGTAAGCTGGTGGATACAACTGGACAATCTTTTTCTGGGCAGACCTTTTGTACTACTAAACCTAGTAGCCACAGTGACCATGGAAACTTCTCAACTGGGGTAGGGGGGCATTTCTTGGGAAGAACTGTCCAAGGCATGTGGTCCACCAACAGACCAGGTTGCATATCAATGTCTTAGAAATGAGAGCAGTCATTCTAGTGTTGCAGACATTTCAAGATGCTCTTCCCTTGAGGACTAATGCAATACAAACTGACAACATGACTGTAGTCTGGTACATCAAGAAACAAGGAGGAACATACTCTTTTCCTCCCTTTGCAGAGCAGCTGTGAGGGTTTGGGAATGGGTGATCTCATCAGATCACTTTCTTATTGCAATGTATATCCCAGGGAAAACCAAAGTGCTTGTGGACAAACTAAGCAGATCCATTCTGAGGCCTCATAGGTTCATAGGTTCATAGGTTGGTACTGGGCTATCTGCCCGAAGGCATATATTAGCCCAGCCAGGTTGTGCGATATTCACCGCCCCTTTAGTAGTTCCCTAGACCCTTGTACTAGCAGCTAGTACCCTTGGCCCCTATCTAGTAGTGCTGTTGGCGTGATCCCCGGTGTGAACTTTCTGTTACCCATCCACTCATCAAGGTTCCTCTTGAAGAGTGATAGTGAGGGGCTCTGTCTTATGTAGATCAGGACCCTGTTCCATAGTAAGGGAAGTCTCTGCGAAGGGAATCTATCCCTCCAGCATGTTCTATTCATTGTTGTGTTGAGGTTTATATCCCTAGAGCGTGTAGCTCGAGTAGATTTGGTTTTGCTAAGATGGAGCATGTTCAACAATTCTGGGTTGGACATGGCTCTGTACGTTAGACAGAGATTGCCTCTGAGAAAGTGGTATGCAACAGAGAACAGTCTTAGCTTTTTCAATCGTGCTGCATAGGGCAACTGTTTGAGGCCAGTAATCCTCTTGGTTAGGTACCTCTGTGGTCTCTCCAGCTGCTGGAAATGTCTAGCCAGGTACATTCGATTTGGTGCATTGTACTCAATAATGGGTCTGATGAGGGAAGAGTAGAGGGGCACCATTACATCCTTAGATCTTGATACAAACCCTTTCATGATCAGATGGGTCACATAGAAGGATTTTCTAACCACTTTTGCAACATGGTTATCAAAGGAAAGCTGACTATCTACTTGGGTCCCTAGATCTCTTATTTCTTCTTTAGATTTCAGGGGATTACCTCCTATGTTGTAGTTTGCGGGTACTCTGTTTTTTCCAATTTTCCAAAGGGGATTACTATGCATTTTTTTGTATTTAACTTGAGACCATGGCTTTGACACCATGCATCAGTCTCATTTAGACCCTTTTGAAGGATCTCCATGTCGGCCGGAGACTCTATTATAGCATCCGGTTTGCAGTCGTCTGCAAACTTAGTCAGCCACAGCTCTTCCGTGCTTGCCTGTACTTCTGAGAAGTATATGCCAAACAGGAGGGGCCCCAGGACAGAGCCCTGAGGCACACCACTCATTACTGGTCTAGATTCGGACATAGATCCCACTACTCTTACTTTATGGGATCTGTCTGAGAGCCAGTTTGCGATCCATCTTGTGATGTAAGGATTTATGCCCAGGCTGGTGAGCTTATCAATAATACCTGAATGGGGAATGGTGTCAAATGCGTTAGCAAGGTCAAGGTAAGCTGTGTGTACATCCTTTCCCTTATCTATAGCCTGAGTAACTGTCTCAAAGAAAAGCGCCAGGTTCAGGAGGCATGATCTGCCCTTGACGAAGCCGAACTGTGTGGGGCCCAGCGACTAGAGGTTCCCAATCTCTCCATTTATGAGTTCCATAATGATTCACTCCATAGCCTTACAGATCACACTGGTCAGGCTTATTGGTCGGTAGTTCCCAGGGTCAGTTGTGGCCCCACCCTTGTGTAGCGGGACCATCGTTGCCGTGTGCCATTCTATGGGCACATATCCTATGGAGAGGCTGATGAGTGGTCTCTCAATCGGTCAGTAGCAAATATGATCTTTAGGCATCGGGACTAACCTTTCTGCGACCTGTTTGCCAGCCCTCTCACCAATAAGTGCAGCAAGTACTTTGCTGTGATCCCCCCTCGGGGGGAGTCATTGAGAGATGCTCTACTTCATGCTTGTCCCTCAGGTCTCCTTTATGCTTACCCTCCTCTTCCCCTTATTCCAATATTTTTGCAGAAAGCAAGCAGGCTGAAGAGCTCACTAATCTTCATTGCCCCCTTCTAGCCTCAGCAATTATGGTTCCCCTTCCTATGGTCTCATCTTCGTTATCCTCCATGGATACTGGAACCCACTCAGGATCACCTCTCACATCCATCAGGGATTCAACACTCCAACATTCCAATCTTCTGTAATGATTTTTTTAGGAGGATGAAAAGCATTTCAAAATTTAGTAGTTACCCTGAGCTCATCAACGCAGTTTTAAGACCACTAGTTTCTCTGTTTATTTTTCTTTTAGCTTGTCTTATTACTAACCCTGAGGGCAATTTGCTCGTCTCATTTCTCATATACTTCACAGACTTACATACAGTTACTAAGTCCTAATTACATCTCTGCCCTTAACAGCAGAATTGCTTTTTGGGTTTTGATAACCACCATACTCCTCCCCTCTCCTATCGCAACAGTTCACACAGAGTTTAGTATCACTATCATCTGTTTTATTATATACTATAGTAATGTAACAAAAATGCAGGACTAGATGCTTACATTGTTATTTGATGTAAGCACACTGATTAACAGAGATACGCAATGACGTTGTTCCTTACTTAGCTAAGGAGTAAACAGTCCCAATCACTGTATACTAACAACCCACTTATTCTTAATAAAACAGACGCAGTATGCAAGAGGTGTAAATACACATTAACTCTGGAGACAAACCTCTCTCATACAACCAAAACTAATGCTATAGAGGTTGTCAGTGACACTTGCACCATGCCTACTATACAGGTTAAAGATCCTACACATAAAACTACTTATGCAGAGGCATTTAGAGGTAACCTTCCTAAAACACTAAGACCTCCTGCACAGCACAATCAAAGAAAGGGTCCTCAGCCATCACTGTAATCACTCTGTTAAAACACCACCAGCAGCTATACTTACTTGCTAAGCACTTAAGGCAAACCAGCACACAGCTGAATTTATTGGTCATTGGTGATTCTATAGTGAGGCACTAATGTCCCTCTCCCATGGTTAGCTGCCTCTCTAGGGCTAGGATCTGTCAAGTCACACAGGCACTCAGGTCATTGAATCACAGGTACCAGTATGACTCTGTCATAGTCGATGTGGGTGTTAATGACCCAAGATCACTATATGAAGCGAGACATGACTGAGCTCACAGATTATGTATCTCAGGCAGGTATGAGCCTAGCACTGAGCAGCATACTACCTTCTCCAAGGATGATGCCATGTTGCCAACAGAAAATTATTGATTTTAATAATTGGCTTAGCTTCTGGTGTCAGTCCAGGGGGGTTCAATATTTGACATCCTGGAAGGACATGGTTGACAGACCACGCTGTTTTAGTCCTTCAGATATTGGCAATGATTTTCCACCCTCATAATGCCTCTTTTAGGCAATGCCAAACTGATAAACCTACCAACTTAACTGAACCTGTAAAGGAATATCTGAAGGTGGTTCTGCTCAGTGCTGGAACTCTTAACAAGACTTGCCACTCCCTACAAGCCTCCCTCTCCCTGGAGAGTGTACACATCTGTGTAGTAATGGAGACATGGTTTAAAGTTGCTGAGAGTATCCCAGCAATGCAAGGTTATAATGCCTTTCACACCTTTAGACCAGCTAGTGCACAGGAGGGACCTAAAGGATGAGGAGTCTCAGTGTATATTAAAACCAATCTCACCTTCACACTAATTAAAGTGCATGACCCACTGGACATTATACATGTACATCTCACCATAAACAGGAACTTGTACCATATCCTTGCAACCTATAGGTCTGACTCCGTGTCCCAAGAAACCCATACTACCTATCACAATGCATTAGATTCCCTCTCTGTTCATCCCAATGCAATATTTATGGGAGATCTCAACTACTCATCTATAGATTGGGAATCCTACACCAGTTCTCATGCACAAGCCCAATGATTCCTAAACTTTGCTAATACCATCATCCTGGAACAATTGGTCCATTCTCTTACCAGGGTACAAACATCCTTGACCTTGTACTTATGGACATGGGGGGGGGGTTGGTATTCCTCACCCAATGTAATATCTTCGCTCAGATATGACCATAAGGCAGTATTATGTGAAATAAAAATTAAATATAGGGATCCAGTGAAACCAAAAACCTTTAGGAACTTTTCCAAGGCTAACCTCTCTCTTCTAAGCAACACCTTGGCTAAATTCCAAGCACCCATAAACCCAGTAAGAAACACAGTATACACTGAGCTATTTACAAAATATCTATACAGCCAAATTAATAGCTGTATAGACCAAGCTGTGCCCACTCATATTAAGAATAAGGCAAACTCAAAAGGCAAGCCACCCTGGTGGAATCACAATATCAATTGGTTATAAGCAAAAGAAAAAACATATTGGCCAAGTGTAGGAGGAACAAAGCCATAGACACTAAAAGCCCCCTGGCCAATCTAAACATCCAGCTAAGAGGGTTAATTAATACTTAAATAGCTAAATTTGAAGAAAAAGTAGCTTCTTAGGCAAAGGACAACCACAAATATTTCTATAGCTATATCTGTAACCTCATAGAAATACACAACAATGCAGAGAACTTATTGTAAATGGCATCACCCACATTGAACCGGAACCCATTGCCAACCTTTTGGCTGAAAGATTAAGGTCAAATTTCTTCTCCCACTCCCCTTTGATATTCCAAAGGAAATACCAAATAAATCAATCCCCCAAGCATTATTAGGCAACAGATCATCAATGCCATTTCCAAGGCCAAAAAATGCTGCATCGATGGGCCCCAAGAAAATCCTGGGATATTTAATAAATAACATGAAACCTGATCTCTCTGGTCCACTAGAATCACCTTTTATCTGGAACCTTTAGTCGGGTTTTGTGCCCAGGGAATGAAAGATGGCTACAGTCATTCTCTTGCATTAAGGAAGTCCAACCACTGATCCGGGTAACTACAGGCCCATAAGTCTTACCAGCTTGATATATAAGACCATGGAAAGAATCAGCATGGATATGATAAATGAGGACATAGGTAACCTGCAAACACTGGACCCATAACAGTTCAGCTTTGTTAAAGGAAGGTCTTTCCTATTAAATCTGGTGGATTTTTTGAGAGGGTCACTGAAGCACTGGATGAAGTTAAAACTATGCATAGAGCTTACCTCAACCTGACCAAGGCTTTTGATACAATACCCCACTTAAGCATTATAGACAAGATCAATAATTTAGGTATAAACCCTTTTTTTCAAGTGCTGGATAGCCAGCTGGCTCACTGATAGGACTCAGGAGGTCAAAATAGGTGAGGCCACCTCCAGCAAGAGGCCAGTCACTAGCTGAGTCCCCCATGGCTTGGTGCTGGGTCCGCTCCTTTTTGTCATCTATTTCTCTGAAATGGAAGCAAATGCTGAAGGTTTATGGCTGACTAAGTTTGCAGATGATTGCAAGCTGGGAGTTATCACTGACTCCCCTGCAGACACTAGCATTCTTCAAGAAGGCCTATCACTGACTAACAAAAGGTACCAAAGCCATGGTCTTAAACTCAATGCTAAGAAATGCTTAATTGACCCTTTGGGAAGTAAACCATCCTGGCTAATTACCATGTTGATAATATGCCCCTGAGAGTCAACTCAGTGGTCAGGGATCTGGATACGCTTGTAGACAGTAGCCTTATGTGGCCACAGTGCTGAGGAAATCCTTTTATGTAGCACAGCTTATAAGTAAGGGCATGGCATCTAGGTCCAAAGAGGTCATTATCCCACTGTACTCTGCCCTTATCAGACCAATCACAGAGTACAATACTCCCTTTGGTATGTATCTGACCAGGCATATGCAGTAATTACAGGCAGCTCAGAAGTGCCTTACAAGAAGAATACAAAGCATAACAAACCTGGCTTATGCAGAGCACCTTAAAGCCCTTTCCCTCTACTCAGTCTCCTATAGATTGCTAAGGGGTGCTCTATGTTTGACTTATAAGGCATCTACAAACCCTATATTTATGAATCTTCTGTATATCTGTAAGTCAAACTGTACCAGAAATAAAAGATCTAGGGACCTGAATTTTGTCTATGACTTAAACAGAACATGGTGGAAAGATAGATATGTGTCCCAGAGTCTGCCCCTAATATGGAACAGGCTTCCATTCCATATGAAGCTGAGTTCATCTATTACCCAGTTTGTGCATCTTAGACCAATGGATTGGGAATAGGAAATTTACACCTGGCCTGGCACCTATGTCCTCTATGGACAGAGGTAGCTTATAAATGCCTGGCCACCAGTGTCCTATTTCGATATATGACATCATTATTTTTGGGTGGAAAATTTGAGTAGTCTTAGAAAGGTCCCTAGGTCTTTAGCCTAGTAACAGTCTATGAATCTGTAATCTATGAAAATGCAAACTATGTATGTACCACTGTTCCAGTCATGGTCATTGAATATGATCTGTTTAAGTGCTCTTGGGTTAATTCCTTTAGTGTCATTTATATGGCTTTCTATTTGGAAATTAGAAAAATATATATTACTTGTTACTATGACTTAGATCTGATGAAGCTCTGATAAGGGTGGTTGCACTTATCTCTTGTTTTTACTCAATAAACCATGATTTAGCAAGAAATGCCAACTTGAATCCAGTCTTCTTATTTTTAATAAGACTGCAAAGTGATCTTTTTTATATTGACCTTGCATTATAAGTTATGACAACAGTCTGTTTTACTCATTTATATGACAGTATCATTCCTGTACAACTAGTTTTCCCTTTTTTTTGGTTTGTTCTTCCTTCAGGAATGTGTGTACTACCCGTAAAGCTAGAAAACTACATGTCATTGATACTAGTTCACGTTGTCTGCATATATGTGTATGACTGTGTTGTGTATGTATGTATATATATATATATATATATATATATATATATATATATATATATATATGGATCATAGGAAGTTACTAGGCTATTGATTGACCCTGAGGCCCTTATAACCCTAACCAAGAATTTAGCCCATGTTCAGACAAATCAGCACCTAATGCCCCTGTCCAGCAGGGACACAGCTGGAATCCAAGGGGTGTATTTTCTGTTCCCCATCCAGTTATCCTGGTTGCACTTAAAAAGAGTTAATGAGGTGCTCTGCTTGACATGGAGAGAGAGCCTGTTCCACAGATAGGGAAGTCTCTGGGATAAATCTGTCCCACCAACAAGTCCTATTGATGTCACAGACCAGGTTGAGATTGCTTGTGTGGGTTACACAAGTTGAGCTTGACTTGCAGATATGCAGCAGTCCCATCAGGCCGGGGTCTGAGATTGCTTTGTATGCCAGAAAGAGGTCACCTCTGAAGAGTCTGTATGAGACTGAGTGGAGAGATAGGGCCTTTAGCCTATCTGTGTAGGGGTAGATGTTTGAGGTGCTGGATTCTTCTGGTGAGGAACCTGTGTGGTGTCTCCAGCTGCTGCATGTGCTTTGTGAAGTACATGCTGAAAGGGGCATTGTACTCAATAATGGGTCTTATAAGGGAAGAATACAGGGATGTTATGACCTCCTTATCCCTGGATGAGATACCCTTACTAATGAGGTGGGCCATGCAGAAAGCTTTCTGTACAATGAAGGCAATATGGTGGTCAGAATTCAGTTTGCTATCAACCTGACTGCCCAAGTCCTTCACAACTGATTGCATGCTTAGGACCTTGTTATTAATGTGATAATTTGGGGGGAAGTCACTCTCCCCAAAAGGGATAATGATGCATTTTTTGGCATTCAGCTTCTGGCCATATTTCTGGCACTAGTCATTTGTTTGGGTAAGACCCTGTTGGCCGATGTGTACATCACTAAGGGAATTAAAGGCAGAGCCCAGTTTGCAGTCATCTGCAAACTTGGAAAGCCATAGTCCTTTGGTTTTGGCCTACACTTCAGAAAAGTATATCCCAAATAACAGAGGCCCCAAGACCAATCCCTGGGGTAGGTCGCACGTTACGGGTCTACGACTTGAGGTGGCTTCCCCTATTTTGACTAGATGGGTTCTATCAGTGAGCCAGTTTGCTACCCATCTGGTAACATATGAATTGATGTCTAGTTGAGAGAGTTTATCTATTATGCCTGAGTGGGGAATAGTGTCAAAGATTTTGGCCAGGTCAAGGTAGGCGATGTGCACCATCTTCCCCTCTTCCATGGCTTTGGTGACTGTCTCAAAGAAGTCAACCAAATTTAACAGACATGACCACCCCTTGACAAAGCCAAACTGTGTGGGATCGAGTGTTTGGAGGTTGCCAATGTCCTTGTTAATGAGGTCCATGATAATCAGTTCCATAACCTTGGAGATTAGTCTAATTAGTCTGATGGGTCTATAATTTCCCAGATCGGTAGATGCTCCACCTTTGTGCAAAGAGATGACAGTGGCTGTCCTCCACTCAGCTGGGATGAAGCTGGTACTCAGGCTTTGGTTGAATAGGGTGCTTGCCTAATGGTGCTGCAAGTTCCTGCCAGAGTTCATGTAGGATGCAGCCTGGGATATTATCGGGTCCCAAGGAAGCTGTATTTTTTGCATTTCAGAGGGCAGTGATGACCTCTTTCCTAGAGATAAGGGGAGGGGGGGCAGGTACTGAGGATGTCCTGATTTATGATTTACTGGTGGGAGGATAATGGGGTGAAGTTTTCACTGAATCTGTCAGCCAGCAAGTTGGTTATATCTATGGCATTTGTGTATGTAGTGTCCTTGTCCACCAGTTCTGAGCAGATCTGGGTGCTTCCTTTGAGACTGCAGACATATGTGAAGAAGGCCTTATTATTGTCTCTAGTAGATGTGGCCAATTTGGATTCAACGTTTGCTTTGGAGGATTTAAGTAGTGCTCTTATTTGCTTGTTCAGGATAAGGAGAGATTGCTTCTAATTGGGCACCTGTGCCTTCTTGGTCCTGGACAGCAATTTTTTTCCTTTTGGTATAGAGTTTATTTATTACAAATGTCCACCAGACTAGTTTACTCTTCCTTGTGGAGTATGATTTCATCCTGTCAGGTATTCCTTATTCCATGCATCTATATAAATGCTCATATAGTACTTTGGTGTATATTTAGACATTGGTGTCATTTCTTGTAAAGGGGGAGGGGGCTGTGAAGCTGTTTATACCGTCCCTTAGGAGGTTGTTATCAGCTTTGGAGAAGTTTTTTTCTTTGACCCTAGCTAGATAGGGATTGGAGGAGATGGTAAATTTGAAAGTGACTGCATTGTGGTCAGATCTTACCAGGGAGGATGATACTGTAGGTATGCTGCAGTGGTTGCTCATGTTGGTTAATACAAAGTCCAAGATATTATCAACTCTTGTATTGACTAGCTGTTCCAAGGTGTTTGGATTGACAAAATTTACGAATCTCTGGGCATTTGTGTTTTGGCATGAGGAGTACTTCCAGTCTATGTTTGGGTAGTTAAAGTCACCCAGGATCAGGGTAAAGGGTTGAATCTTGATAGATTTGAAGAGATCCAGATAGGCAGAGTGGCTATCTTTAGTCACATTTGGGGGCCTATAGCTAGCTATGATTTGAATAGGGTTCTTGTCAGTGGTTAACTGCACCTGGAGTGTTTTATGTGCATCATACTGACGGACCGCCTGGAGGTGTGTATGTCTTTAATATATATTGAAACTCCAACTCCTTTGGCTTTGCTACCCACAGTTTGGGGTCTGATTGTATGATAGGATGAATAAGCTGGTGAGGCTGGGGTGCTGTCTGCAGCTTTGAGCCAGGTTTCTGTGACTGCACAAATGTCAGCATCTTCCAGGGTTAAGAGTGCTTGCAATGAGTGCAGTTTCATGTTTAGACTAACATTTAGCAGCATGACCTTTAATTTGCATTTTGTTGAAATTTTTATGTTGGTAGTTTTGAACTCATCACTTTTCCTAAAAAAGGCACTACGGGGGAGGCAAGAGCCTTGGCCAAAAGCCTAAATCCCAAGTTTGACATATGCAGGCCATCTCTAGCAAAGCATCATGGACTATCAATCATATCTTCCCAGGCTGTCAGGTACTAAATCCCCCTGGAATGACACCAGAAACTAAGCCAATTGATAAAGTCAATCATTTTCTGTTTGTATTGAGGCATTATTCTGGGGGATGGTAGAATGCTGCTTAAGGTTAGGGACATACTTGCCTGGGACACATATTCAGTGAGCTCAATCATGTCTCTCTTCATATAGTCCAGGGACGTATGTCTCAAGTCATTCACGCCAACATGGACTATGACAGAGTCATTGCAGTACCTGTTGTTGAGAGACTTGAGTGCCTGTGTGATATGGAGGATTCTGGCACCAGGCAAACAACTAACTGTGACCTTTTCCTTATGCAGTCTGGTGAGAGGCACATCTGTGTGTCTCACAATGGAGTCTCCTATGACTAATATGTTGGGCTTATGGTTAAGTCTTAGTGACTGTGAGACACAGGTGTGTGTACTATGCATAGTATGTGGTGTGCAGGGTTGGGGAGTTTGTGTGTGTTTTTGCCTCGGAGGTCTCCTTTGTTTGGGTATGTTTTTGTTGAGAACATTCGCATAGGTGTGTGTGTGTTGTGTAAGTGTGAGTGGTGTTTGAGGTGTAGTGATTGTGTTGGCAACCTTCTCAGTGTGAGATATACTGGTTTGTAAGGGAGAGAGCATAGTCTCTAGGTTCCTAATGTAACTGCATCTCTCGCAAATTGTGTTCCTAGCTGGTAGTAGTAGATTGCTGTCCATGTACATGAGGCAGTTACCACACTGTCTCAGGATGCCCATATCAACCAGACTGGCAGGAAAATCTGCAGGAAATTGTCCATCCATATTTATCAGAATCTGAAGGAGAGAGGCCAGGGGGAGCTAAGGGGTAGACCTAGAGCCCAAGTGTTTAAACCAAAACTAAGAGGTTTGGAATAACACAATTTAAACAGGCTATAAACAAGCAGTAATAAATGCCATAGAAAATAAGCAGCTAAATACTTTACAGAGCAAGCAGCAGAAAAAGCAAGATGAATAGAGTAATAGGAGGAAACACAATTACAGCAAAAGCAGCTGAATAAAGTCATATTATTTTCAGTAAAGTGGAAAGGGAGAGAGGAGGAACAGAAGATAATTTAAGATTAAGTAACTAAGGGGGTTGGCCTTCCCAAATGACCTCTCTGTATTAGGTAGAGTGAGCTAATGAGACGGGACTGAGAAGAGTGTCCCAGATCAAATTTATAGTAGGGACGGGCACTGCAAAAGTCGCCAAGTTTAAGAACACAACAAAAATAGGTCAGGAGGGAGGGAAAAAGAAACTTCACACAGAGGTCGAGCAAATATAAAAATGCAGACACAGATACTAATTCAGTCAATCACTGAAAACAGTTAAATCAAGTGCAAAAAAATATAATCAGTTTAGGAAGCAATTTGGTCAGGCACAGTGCAGTTTCTAGCAAGGTATGCACAAATTCACAGAAAGGTAACTCTTTTATACTAGCAAGATAAAAGACCTTCCAAACCCAAGCCTGAGGCAATCAGATAAACACAAAAGCTGTTTGGCTAGTAGTTGCACCCTAAAATGAGTCTGCTTCAAACTCCCTGCTACCCCAGAGACTGTAAAGAAGCCCCCTTTGAGAAACCAGTTGGTCTAAGCTCAAGTGCTGTGACAAATGCTTTAGAACCGTAATACAAAATTCAGCAAAGATCAGGAAACAAACTTCACATAGAGGTCCAGCAAATTTATAAATGGAGATACAGATACTAATTCAGTCAATCACTGAAAACAGTTAAATCAAGTGCAAAAAAATATAATTCAGTTTAGGAAGCAATTCAGTCAGGCACAGTGCAGCTTCTAGCAAGATAAGCCTGGATCTACTTGATTTCACCGAAATCGCACATCATCAAATCGCAGTTTGTCGACTCTTAAAATATTGAAACTGCACTTCATCGAAGCGCCAGAACTATGAAAATTTTCCCACAGTAAGTAACCAGTTACCCAAACAAAAAAAGAAAACCTGAACTGCACCATCCCTATCCCATTCGGGTGGGGGGTTACACACCCCACATATCCCAATGTGGGGGGGAGGGCTGCACGCCACAAACCCCCTAGCTAAATATACCAACTCCAAGATCACACTAAAGTTGGGGAAAGGGCAAAGGTCACTGTCTCACACAAGTTACTTACCCTGGAAAAATCTTCATAGCTCCACTATTTCGATGAAGTGTGTTTTGATATTGTGAGTGTCAACAAACTGTGATTCGATGATGTGACATTTCGACAAAGTTAGGTAGACCCTTATACCCTGAATGGGATAGGGATGGTGCAATTAAATACACCAACTCCAAGATCGCACTACAGTGGAAAAAAGTTAATTCCCAAAACCTTTCCACTGTAGTACGATCTTGGAGTTGGTATATTTCATTTACAGTGGGTGCAGGAGGCTTGCCCCCCTGCAGA